>NW_023469755.1:0-5228 GCF_013731165.1 Rhagoletis pomonella | reverse complement strand
TATACTTGCGAAGAAGAGGAGGAGTGTCAAATGTTAAAGTTAACAAAAATTGACGCTAGTAAGGAAAATAGGTTTGTAAAGGTATTTTTAATAAAATATTCAGTTAAAATATATTTAAATAGCATAATATGTGTTGCAGAAAAAAGTGACCACGGTGGCACAAAGAAGAAGTTTAACTTTTACGATTTTACGATTACCACGATGCCAAAGTGGCGAAGTTACTCGGCACCAGGGATGCCGTTTGGATCTAGACAGATCCAATTGGATACATTTTTAGACGAATTTTTGCGGGATACCTATTTTTTCCGGTCAGTATAAATGTGGATACTTTTTTAAATAGGCCAAAATTTTATATTTCCTATAAAGTTTTTTTCGTTCAAAAATCGATTTTCATTAAAGATGGTAGAAAGCATTACGTTTTCTGAACGTATAAAGAATCGCTACTTAAGCGTGAAATTAAAGCATTTTATTTTTTGTGAACGAAGCAATGAACATATGAAGAGATCTCACCAAAATAGCTATAAGCGCAATTGCTTTAATTAGCTTAAAGGATGCTTTAAGCAAGATCTTAATATATATATCGTCCTTTAAAGTACAAAACCGCGTATCAACAAAAAGCAAAACCGCGTATGTGACGTTGCATAAATTATTTTCTAGAGAGTCAAAACACTTATATTTCAAAACGGTTCTCTTTTTTATAAAGCAATCGCATTTCTGGCTAGTATATTTCAGGACGAATGGATAAGGATTGAGCCAAGAGCTTGTGTGAGCAAATCCAATTTTTGGCAGCAAATGTCAGTTACGTGGTTTTGCAGAATGACGATACGCGGTTTTGTACTTTAAACGACGATATACATATGTATATAAAGTAAATTATACTCTTTCTGTAGTAATCTCTTTCATATCACATATTTTCATTTGTTAATTTAAAAAGAAAGAAGATTTCAATGTAGTTTAAAAAACTAACTTTGATTTATTTAAGGAGACTTTTATGAATTTTACTGAAAAGACTTTAAATACACTCTAAAAAATGTTTGTTTATTTCGCATATTAGGAGAGGTAACCAGTTTCCTCTTTTAATGTGTGCAAATTCGCACGCCGTGTAATAAAATTAATCATTGCATGTTTACTCTTACATACCAAATTTGTCGCAAGAGCAAAATTACACATAACATGTTTAAATTAAAGTAATGTTTATTATTAGTAGGAAATGAGTAGTCCACATGCTAACAGCGTTATGTGATTTTATAATAGAAAGCCATAAATTTGAAAAAGCGACTACGACAACAAGTAACATTTAAATTGAATCTTTTTTATTATTACCTGAAAATTTGGATAAATAGGAGCCTTATAAAATTGTAACATAACATAACATGTCATAAGAAAACATTAACAGTCTATACGACCTAAAGCAGCTTTCTAAGTTCATCAGAAGATTGATACTTTTGAAAGTTCATACATAAGTATGATAGCGACTTTTGGAAGAAGACAACATTTGATGCTATTTTTTCAGAATATAAAAAGATTTTGCACTCTGTTGTTAGTGGACATGAGACTACTTTAAATACTGGTACGTAATCCGCCAAAAACTAAGAATCGAAAAAATTTTACATAGCGCACTTTGCAAGTAGACTACTCAAATGTATTTGTAGTTTGAAAATGTTTGCAATTTTAAACATTCTATATATGTGTATTTATGTGTATATTTTAAAGATCTCAAGTTCAAAATCAAATACTGAACATCTTATACGTATATTTATAGAGTTTCTTGTTGAAAAATAGATACTTCTCATATAACTCACATGCTCTTTTTAGAGTGTACTTGCTATTTATTATATTTACTTTGCAAAATACTTATGCACAAAAAATATACTTTATAAACTAAAATTACAAATGTTTGATTTTATGCATATGTATTCCAAGTTCTTAGGATGGGTTCAATTATGTCTTTTTCATGAAAATGTTTGGTTTTCTAACAAATTATGAGATGTATATGTAAAAAAAGAAAATTGGATACATTTGGATACATTTTTGGCTTGGTCAGGGATACATTTTCTTGAGACGGCACCGCCGCATCGTCGCATCGTACGATTACCAACAGCATCGTCGATTAGTAACAGCATAATTCTGCTAATAAATTAGCATCTTCAATAGCAGTGTGACCAGATAATGCCAAAACCATATTTACTATACTTGCATAGTGTATCTTTTATTACGATACTAACATAATCGCGCAGGACTCTGATATGTATGTATATAATTACGCATAAAAACCCTGCTGCTATGTTTTTTTTTTAAGCAGTAACTCTTATCCATCTATGACATATGTATGTAGATTCTATGTATATGGTTATCGGCTAACAAAAATCTTGATATATAAAAGGGGCGTCGAACCTCCCTTACAAACCGAATTTTTCATACCATAACCATATCTCTGGAAATGTTCATGGTAGAGTTCTGGAAGTTGGTACGGAGATATATAAGATCAATCGCATATGCTTGCAGAAAAAATTGGAACTATTGAAAAAGAGGGCGTGGAACCTCCCATACAACCCGAATATTTCATATTGCATATTTCTTCATACATTCATGGTAAAATTTTTGAACTTGGTACAAAAATGTATGAAAACAATCACATACTCATGGAGAAAAATTGGAGTTATTGGAAAAGGGACGTGGCACCTCATATGGAACCGAGTTGTTTGTACTGTATATCTCTGGAAATGTTTATGGCAGAGTACTGGAACTTGGTATGGAGGTACTATGTATATGAAATCAAGCGCATACTCTTGAGAAAAATTGGAGCTATTGTACAAGGGGCGTGGACCTCCCATACAATACGAATTTTTCATATTCATGGTACAGCACTGGAGCTGGATATGGAGATATATAAATATATGAATTCAATCACATACTCATGAATAAAAATTTGGACAATTTGAATAGGGGCGTGGCACCTCCCATATAAACCGAATTTTTCATAATAAGTATCTCTGGAAGTGTTTATGGGAGTACTGGAACTTTAGACTGGCGTGGCAACTCCCATACAAGTCGAATTTTTCTTATTGCATATCTCTAGAATTGTTCATGGTAGAGTACTGGAACTTGGTGTGGAGATATACATATGACATTAATCGCATACTCATGGAGAAAATATGGAGCTATTGGAAAAGGGGGCGTGGCATCTACCATACAAGCCGGATTTCATACTGCATATCTCTGGAAGTGTTAAAGGTACAGTACTGGAACTTCGTATGGAGGTATATGAAATCAATCCCATACTCATGGCTAAAAATGGGTTCTTTGAAAAGAGGGCATGGCAAAGTACAAACGTACTGATTTTTACTTATCTTTGAATATGAATGTGTATATAGCTATTTTGTAGGCATGTTTGTGAGTGAAATCCTAAACGGCTGGAGGGATTTTAACAAAGTTTTGTGTGTGTGTTTGAGTGGGTCTCTGGATAGTTTAGTTTCACAATTTAACCCGCCAGTTGGCGCTGGAGTTGAGTTATTACTAAAAATCTTTTTTATGGTCTGATTCGGCGAATATTCAAAACATGTATTGGAAATGGTAAAGGCAGTCCAATTGCAAAAAAGAGCTGCCAGTTCGTGCTGAGGTCGAGTTATTACTAAAAATCGTCAAGTAAGAAAAGGTGCCGTGAATGTCAGACTAAATCGACTTATTGAACTATTGTATTACGATTGGATTATGAGCTAAAGCTTTATTCGGAAACCCTAGGGTTGAGTTGTGCAGTGATAAATCTCAAATCACCACCTGTCGAAATACCTTAAAAGCCAGTTTCATGAAAGCAATTTAATAAAAATTTATTTTTTTACTTTAATTTAATATAGAACCTGACAGAAAAAAATCATTTTTCACTTAAATTGTTTTCATGAAATTATAAGGTAGCTATAGTATAGCTTTTAAGGTATTTCATCTGAAATAAGTCTGTGTATGTACATTAGACTGCATCACCAAAAGAAGTTGCAGTTTTTCCGAAGGGACTACAAAATCTGATATTTTAAGACGTCCACCAAAAAATTTTGGAAAAATATTAAGATTTAAGCGAGCTGGACCGGTTTGAAAATACCTCCAAAATGGAATTTTTTATGAATAAATTTAGTTTCTTAAAGAACTTTTTGAAAAAAGTCACCTCAGATGACAAAACAGATTAGGCTTAAAAAATCTGCATAAAAATATTTAAAAATCTTTTCAACGGAATCGTAATAATGAGATTTTTGATGCTGTTTTTTTACTTTTTTCAAAGATGATTTACGAAAAACTTAAATAACTGGGCCAAACCTATTCTGATTTAGACTTATGGGATCTCGGTAGAAAGGTATTTTCCCATTATTTTTATTTATGTGCAAAAAAAAAGGCATTCGTGTCCCATTTTTTTTTTTCAAATACCAACACATTTTAACGCAACTTTGAATGATGTTTGTTCATCCTACCTTTTTCTTTCATCCTTTGAATGAGCTTATTAGCAAAGAAATAAGAAGGGTGAGAAAATACCTTTCCAGTGATACCCCACAAGTCTAAATCGGAAGAGCTTAGGTTCATTTATTCAAGTTTTTCTTATACCACTCTTTAAAAAAGTTAAAAAACACCATCAAAAATCGTATTATTACGATTCCGTTCAATTTTTATTATTTTTTTTTTTATATTTTTATGTAAACTTTTTAATTCAACAATTTTTATTGAGCTCGAGGCCGTTTTTAATGAAAAACTTATTGTGCAAAAGCAACAATAATTTAAAAAAATGGTAGAAGCGATAGCTATTTCGGAAATTCCCACATTTCCTCATCAGACTTCTTTCAGTAAGATTCGAACCGACGATCCCACTGACAGCCAGTTGCCTACGTACTGTGCTAAGCTAGCCTTGTAAATTATCGTTGCTTTTTCCTCACTTTTTCATTTGCTAAGCCAACACAATCAAGCGCAGCTATTCCGCTACGATTTACACTTGATCATGATCTTTATATTTTTCCGAAATATTTTGGTGGACGTCTTAAAATATAATAGATTTTATAATTCCAATGGAGAAACAGTACCAATTTTTTTTTCTGGGAAGTGATGCAGTGTAATGTACATACATATATGGGCAAATCTAAAAAACAGGTAACCTTGGTGTTTTTTAGCTTTATTTTCACTGCTGGAAACTATATCAAGCTGGTTGCTTTTGGATATAATTCATTGACGTATACTTGAAGCCTCAAAAAAAA
>NW_023469754.1:0-5229 GCF_013731165.1 Rhagoletis pomonella | reverse complement strand
ATGCAGTCTAATGTACATATGTATGAAAGCAGCAAGAGCTCAAAGAAACTTCAACCGTGAAAAAAGATGTTTCAATGATTTTATGAATGCGTGCCACATCTATACATACATATGTATGTACATATAAAGTTAAATATGTTTTTAGAGTAAAGCACAGAGTCTTACACTCAAGAGTATGCATATTTATATGCGAATATACCCTGCAGGCCAAAATTTAGCTAGTGAAAGGAATCTCAGTTAAACATAGGGCGTTTTCGCCGCAGACTATACAGCTCAGCTCGTAGACACTTCTGATCCAAAGCGGAATGCGAAATCGTTAAACAATTATTTTGTTAGTGTTTGTCCCAAATTTAACTTTGACGTTGGAATGAATGCAAATGCAAACAGTAATCGAAATATAAATTACCGATCGAAAATAATGCCCGATGATTGGAATCTCCATTTAGTTTATCTAACCACACGAAGGGGGAAGATGCTGTTGTTTGAGCCAATTGTTGTTAGATAAGCCTATCACCTCTATTCTGCAACTCTTTCGTATTCGGAATTTGCTACGAATCGTAGAAATAGTATGCTGCAATCCGAATCGTATTTTCGAACTTTCGAAAGTCGTAACAATGGCATGCCTAAAAACGATCGAGTAAGCCTTTTTGCGTAATTTTGTACGAAAACAATTCTGTGTCGGAGGCGAGATAAAAGATGTAAGTCGATGTGTGTTTGCAGGAAATATTAGTGTTGTACATTTAAACAGATAAATTTGCCTTTCGCATATACGTATATTTTTATCCACTGCTTTATATAAACAAGCAAAAAAGAATCTTTGATGCCCCTTATCGAGAAACTTGGGTCCGTATTAGTTATTTGTACAATGATTTTCGGTTGTTGTGTCCAAACGCATAACCCGAATCCAAATACTGTAACATGCACGTGTAACCAAAGGATTAAACTTTTATTTAAAGTAAAATTTCAAATTTCCGACCACTAGCTTATTAATAAATTCGGCACTTTTGCAAATTCCGATGTGTGCACAGAAATGTTGTATAGCTTTGACATGCGGAAGCCCCTCGTCTCCGGCAACACAGAAAGGCAAATTCTAGTTAGTAAGGGTTATAATGCCTAAGCGCGGCCGAAGGCAGAATCAAGCGCAATAGGTGGTGGACCTAACAAAGTGCGTATTTTCAATAGCTTGGAAGGATCTGTTATTGCATTAACTGGATTGGGAACCAGTTCTTCAGGTATAGGAGTTTTGGCTTGTGGTTCAACTTGCAAATTAAATAAAAATAATAGCAAATGCAATAGAAGCCATAGTTTCCTCCAAAATATAAAAAATCAAACAATTTTACTAAAAATAAGCGTTTCATGAGTGTTTTTTTTAATTCCTTTCCACTTTGTTTTCCTTCATTCAGCTGTCTTCGAAAAACAACTGACAGCTGGCAATGCTGCACATGTTTCCGCAAGGGTTGCATCATGTGGATTTTTCGTTTTTCGTAGCGTAGCTACGAATTACGGATTACGAAAATTCGGGTTCTAGAGTAAGGGGGTATATGTTAAGTCCTTTTCGA
Source organism: Rhagoletis pomonella (assembly GCF_013731165.1). Taxonomy (NCBI): domain Eukaryota; kingdom Metazoa; phylum Arthropoda; class Insecta; order Diptera; family Tephritidae; genus Rhagoletis; species Rhagoletis pomonella. Next base: position 3,670 of record NW_023469754.1, on the reverse strand, counting down.
AGAAACTTGAAACAGAACAGGATGTCGCAATCTTTATTATTACCCGAAATAACAATGCCTGACATTTACTTTTTAAAAATAATTTCATTCAAATTTTGGCCGAGACTACACTGTAGGTGGTCCATTCGGAAGGTCAAATTTTCAATTAATCTTTCCAGCAATACGCGAATTACGCGAGTAATGTTGGTTTCCAAGTTTTTAATCATAGCTGGCTAACCGCGAAGACTTTTGACTTCACATAACCCCGAAGAAAAAAAGCCAGAGGTGTGAAATCACACGATAACTTGCCGAAACCAAATGTTCTCGGGCTTAAATTTTAGACAACAAAAAGTCCGTTATGTTCTGTCAGCGGCCAGTCGTTCCCAGTCGCCGCCTTCCATAAGGTTTATTAATGACGAAAATAGCTTTTCCCGTAAATCCTGTAAAACCTGCAAATCGTGAAGCGCCTGGAACAGGGCTATTTTAAGCAAGGCATAAACGTTGTGACAGTTGACCATAGGGAAATTTTGCCGATATAGCCGGTCAAAATTATTTATTTAGTTTATATTATTTTTTATAACTCTTTGATTGACTATGTGTCAATGCAATTGTTTTTCAATGAATAATGACTTTAAATGTTGGTTAAAAGCCTGGTTATGAAAGACTTAGATTTGACTTACATAGAAACTTAGAAACGATTATTCTGCATGTCATCTATTACTTTTCCCCATGGTAGAAAGAAGAAGGTAGATTCACTCAAGGCGAATTAATATAAGGTGATAGCAGGAGTACAAAAACAAAAATTTACATGTATTTTGTTTTTGCTTTGGCGGCATGAACTGTCAAAATCTCTAAGAGTGTGTGTAGAAATTCAAACAAAATTTTTCAATTTGATATCAGAAGCCGTGCGGCGAAACACATACACAAAATCAGCTGAGCTAGTAACACCACCTTATATAAATTTGCCTTGGTTTCACTTAAGCCATGCTAGCCATTTGATTTTCGCTGGGATTATGACATTTTCATCAAAAACTTGCTACCAGTTTAAAAATCATAATACATTTTTTTTCTGAAAACAATTTGATCGACAAGGCAAGATATAAAATAATTTTTTTAAATAATAAAAAGAAAAATGAGTTACGCATTTGGCAGCTGCAAAAATACAAAATATCATTGCAAGGAAACGGTACACATTTTCTAGCTCTCCGGCGCTTTCTTTTATGAATTCAATATTTGAATATAAAGTTAAAAGAGAACAAAAGTAAATATGAAGATGAGAAAATTACTTCTTGATGGGTTTGTTGAATTTATTAAATAAAAATATTTAATACTGTTAACGAAACATACATACATAGGGGTTTTGGGGTACGTTGAGAAATACCATATCATGTCGGGCGCTCGTTTAGTATATTCAAGGCTTTTCTTCGCGAAAATCATATGAAAATGCTGCCAGAAAACTTCAAAAATGTATCCAGTAGTTCAATGTACTGCAACTATATAGTTAAAAATTCGAAAGTATTTTTTGATTATTTTTCGGTTTTTGTCTTTTTTTAGTGCTTTATTTTACCTTTTTTTGCGATTTCTAGTGCCTTTTTTAGGCTTCTAGTGCCTTTTTCTGCCTATTTCGTTATTTTATTTTGCCTTTTACAGCCTATTTCGTTATTGTATTTTGCCTTTTTATAAGTTCTTAGGTCCTAAAAATCCGTTCCCTGATAATAGTAATAGATTGGCGCTTACACATATGTATGTTAGTGTTTGGCCGAGCTTCTCCTCGATTTATGGCGTGCGCTTTGATGTTGTCACTCAAAGGGGGGGGACCTATAGTTTTACGCCGACTCCGAACGGTGATTGTATTTTTATGAGAAGGTGTTTTTCATGGCAGAAAAACACTCGGAGGTTAGCCATTGCCTGCCGAGGGGCGACCGCTGTTAAGAAAAAACCTTTTTTTATATTTTTTTGCGATGTTGCTTTTACCAGGGATTGAACCCAGGTCCTGCGGAGTGGAAGCACGCACTGCTTACCACGATCCGTTGTATTTCGAAGTAAAATTGCATTCTTTTTAACCGACTTCCAAAAAAGGAGGAGGTTATCAGTTCGTCGGAATATTTTTTTTTCTATGTATGTTACCGCATAACTTTGGACCACGTCAATCGATTTCGATAATTCTTCTTTTGCATCTGGTTTAGATCCGATCATTGGATCATGAAAAAATTAACGGTACTTCTAAATTTTTATATGAGAATTGAAGTAAGTATATCATGTACTATACTTGTTTGGTTACATCTGAGAAGGCTCAAATATTTACACCCATTATCTGTGAAAGAAATTCCCATCTCTAAATTCTCTAATTTATTTTTTAAATATTAACAATATGGTAAGGCTGCTAGCAACATGAACAAATTATGAAGCTTAAAAAATCCCAGTATCCGTCATAAAGTTGTCTATTGAAACTACCTTCTTTATTTACCATACTTTTCCCTTTTTTTGATTCTCAGCATTTGTATGTATTTGTACAGGTAAAATTGTAACCGTTTAATTTGTTTGTTGTGGAAATGAATAACAACTAGGCAGGTGTGAATACCCCATATGTAAAAAGCCTGTAATATATCCCAAGGACAAAGAATTAGGCGCTGGAGTGTCCATTCAATTCACCAAGATTGGGGGTAAAAATGGTACCAGCGCACAGTCTTCAAAAGGCACTACACACGCATTGATTTATCGGCCAACCAGTTGACCAACCTACTTAACGAAATTCCCTACAAACGCACCAAGCAGTTGGCCGATTTCATTTGAGTAAGAGTTTTTGAACGGTGAACAACACAACAGCGCCGGTAAACTTTTATGCTATGCTAGGAATGCTTCTCCTTTCAATGTCTTTGTTATTGCTACCGCCCCGTTTGCACATACTATACGCATTTTCACTAGCGAAACGAACCGAAAAACACACGTTAACGTTAATACGCATTTAAAACAAGTAATTTTTAGCAAAAAAAAAACCGACTTTAACTCTCATATAAAATATATATATATGTCTCATGATCCACTGATCGGATCTTAACCAGATTAGTGGGACACTAACTTTCCGATGCAAAAAGAATTATCGAAATCGGTTAACGTGGTCCAAAGTTATGCGGTAACATACATAAAAAAAAATAAAAAAATAAAATAAAAACAAGTAATTTTTAGCAATCAAAAAACCGACTTCAACTCTCATATAAAAAAAAAATATATATATATATATCTCATGATCCGCTGATCGGATCTGAACCAGATTAGTATGGGACCACCTCTGAGACACTACAAAAGAATTATCGAAATCGGTTGACGTGGTCCAAAGTTATGCAGTAAAATACATAAAAAAAAAAAAAATATTCCGACGAACTGATAACCTCCTCCTTTTTTTGGAAGTCGGTTAATAAAAAAAATAAAAAAATATTCCGACGAACTGGTAACCTCCTCCTTTTTTGAAAGTCGGTTAAAAAATTTTATCGCATTTAAGTTGCCAACTTGTTTACATACAGAGCAGCAAGTTGACCAATCTGCCTCAAAATCAAAATTTTTTGATATTTTTCTAACCTGACGAACAACTTATTTACCACCAACTTCTAGCGGTTGGCCCACTGCTTGGCCGCTAAATCAATGCGTGTGTAGGGCCTTTAAGAGAATTAAGGAGCGACGGAAGACAAATTTT
>NW_023469753.1:0-5229 GCF_013731165.1 Rhagoletis pomonella | reverse complement strand
GTCATGAGGTGCAACTCCCCTACTTCAACTTGCTCCTGTGGATATTCAGAAGCGACAGTAGATATCGACGCCGTTTCTACTCCGAACAACATATTAACCATTTCTTTATTAACTATCGTACAGTGCTTATTTTGTGGACGCAAAATTGGTCAATCCTTCAAGGGGTTTTGATTAATTACACCAGTTAGAGGTTCAAATACCCAATCGGCTAAATCTCGCATCAAATGATACAGATGTTTTGCGAATGCGAATGTGTACATGGGTAGAGAGTCCACTCTAATATGGTTGAAATGGCTCTAAGTCTGTATAACCGGCGCGGACAATAACCTGCTTTTAGCTTCAGGCGCTGACCAGTTAAGTAGTATATCAAGCAACATTGATGGGCCTTCAACAAGTTTTGCTAAAAGTCTTATAAGCAACCTAGAAATATTTTTAGATTCCTCGAGCGAAAGCGAAAGCTCAGATGTAGAAACTGGAGACATTAAAAAATGTGAAATTAAAGCTCAATTGAAGGCCTATCTTAAAGAAAAACTCTAACTTTTAGTATCAAGTCATGAGGTGCAACTCCCCTACTTCAACTTGCTCCTGTGGATATTCAGAAGCGACAGTAGATATCGAAGCCGTTTCTACTCCGAACAACATATTAACCATTTCTTTATTAACTATCGTACAGTGCTTATTTTGTGGACGCAAAATTGGTCGATCCTTCAAGGGGTTTTGATTAATTACACCAGTTAGAGGTTGAAATACCCAATCGGCTAAATCTCGCATCAAATGATACAGATGTTTTGCGAATGCGAATGTGTACATGGGTAGAGAGTCCACTCTAATATGGATGAAATGGCTCTAAGTCTGTATAACCGGCGCGGACAATAACCTGCTTTTAGCTTCAGGCGCTAAACAGTTAAGTAGTATATCAAGCAACATTGATGGGCCTTCAACAAGTTTTGCTAAAAGTCTTATAAGCAACCTAGAAATAATTTTAGATTCCTCGAGCGAAAGCGAAAGCTCAGATGTAGAAACTGGAGACATTAAAAAATGTGAAATTAAAGCTCAGTTGAAGGCCTATCTTAAAGAAAAACGAGCTCATCTCGATGAAAATCCTCTCGATTGGTGGAACACTAAACTAAAATACGACAAATTGACAAATCTGGCCAGCGAATAAATGAGCGCCAGCGTTCGAAGCAAGCAATTGTTCCGTGCAGCCGGCTTTATATACGAGCCTCTAAGAAATCGCTTCATGGGAGAAAAGCCAGCAAAGTTACTTTGTTTGAAACACAATATGCCCCTTTTGAACTTTGACTACTAGATTAAAACACTGTATAGGTTAATCACTCGTTCAATGTTCTCATAATTTACAAAATTTTTAAGCAATAAAAACGATGACTTAAGCTGATTATAGCTTTTTAATGTTATTCCCAACATTCGCATTCGCATTCGCAAGGCGAACTTACCAAAGTGCGTAGGCAACTGGCTGAGTCAGTGGGATCGTCGGTTCGAATCCTACTGAAAGAAGTCTGATGAGGAAATGTGGTGATCTCCGAAATAGCTATCACTTCTACCATTTTTTCAAATTATTATTGCTTTTCCACAATAAGTTTTTCATTAAAAACGGCCTTAAGCTCAATAAAAACTGTTCAATATAATTGCTGTAAGGCCATAAAATAACAAAAACAAATAACTTGGGGACGAGCACACCTAAAAGTTAAACAATCTAATAATATAATTATTAACAAAAACCAACAAAACCAACAACCACATGATTAAGTTTAAATAGTACTGGAAAAGCTGCGCTTGATTGTAGTTGGCTTAACAAATGAAATGGTGGAGAAAAGCAACAAGAAATCATAGGCGAACTTAGCACAGTGCGTAGGCAACTGGCTGAGCCAGTGGGATCGTCGGCTCGAATCCTACTGAAAGAAGTCTGATGAGGAAATGTGTTGAACTCCGAAATAGATACCACTTCTACAATTTCTTCAAATTATTGTTGCTTTTCCACTATAATTTTTTCATTAAAAACTGCCTCAAGCTCAATAAAAACTGTTCAATATAATTGTTATAAGGCCATAAAATAACAAAAACAAATAACTTAGGGACGAGCACACCTAAAAGTTAAACATTCTAATAATATAATTATTAACAAAAACCAACAAACAGTGATCAAGTTTAAAAAGCACTGGAATAGCTGCGCTTGATTGCAGTTGGCTTAGCAAATGAAATAGTGGAAAAAAGCAACACGAATTCACAAGGCCAACTTAGCACAGTGCGTAGACAACTGGCTGAGTCACTGGGTTTGTCGGTTCGAATCCTACTGAAAGAAGTCTGATGAGGAAATGTGGTAGAGCTGGAAAATTATCGATGGCACTATCGATAGTACCGATGGTTTTTGAATATCGACAGCATCAATGGTTTTGTAAGCACTATCTATAATTTTTACTAATACATACATTATTCAGTAAGAGTAAAAGCCGGCGGTACCTTCTTTATCTTTTGATGTCGGAAAGGACATTTAGCAAAGCAGGGCAAAGGATTTCAGAGCGCAGATGCTGCTTAAAGCTAAAAATCGTTGATAAACTTTTGTTCCTTAACAGAAATATAGACATATTTTAGAAATTCTGATCTCATTTTCAATAAAAGTTGTTATGTTATTTTATGTTTGTAGGGTAGTCTGATTTTTTGAGTTTTGGTGCGAATCAAACTACTTTATTCCACTTTTTACACGACGAGGACGAGCACACCTAAAAGCTAAACATTCTAATAACAGAATTATTAACAAAAACCAACAACCATATGGTCAAGTTTAAATAGCACAGGAATAGCTGCGCTTGATTGTAGTTCGCTTAACAAATGAAATAGTGGAGAAAACAAGAGTTCATGAGTGATGTCAGCAGAGTAAGACGTGCTTTTGCAGCGCTCTTAAATATTAGTGTTTTTCCTCGGAAATATCTAGAAATTTGCCAAAACTTGCTAATCTACTGGTGTTCGCGTGTGCTGCGAGTTGTTCCTGTTGCGGATACCTACGCACTGAATCACCTGACCTATTTTAACGCTTGCTTCACCTGATAGCTTAAAAAGTTCGTACAAACATGCATACATAGAACAAGAAAACCTGCATCCCCCCTAAAACTCCTCTCACGCCGGCATCAGCTATGTTTGACAGGATGGAGAAGAAAATAGAAGAGCACAGAGACCCAATCATCCAACAGTTGACTGCGGTAATGAAGAAATCGGAAGAGAGGGTTATGCAGAAGATTGGAGAGCTGGCTGCTGAAACAGCAAATTTAAAGCTGTCTATAGCAGCTATTGAAAATCGAGATCACGTGCACTGGAGTTCTAGCTCTCCGCAGTGAACTGATATCTACTCAGGCACAGCTCATTGCTCTCGAAAGCAATGCAGTTTCCACCGATGTGATAATAAACGGTCTGCGGTGCAGCTCATCATAAACCTCCGACTTTGCGTGATGCTTTTCGGCTGCGTAGTGCAAAAAGTAATGGGCAAAAAAGCAGCAACAACTGACCTATTGTTGTTAAGCTGTTCTCTGCACATGATCGCAATCAGCTCTTAAAAGCTATTGCTGTGTTCTGTAAAACCAAAAAGAGATCGCTAGCGCTCTCCGATGCTGGATTGCCTGGTTATGGATAAATTTTTCTGCATGAGAGTTTGCCAAAAATGCTGCGTGAAGTGATGTCGTATGCGTCGGAGCTTTGGCGGAAGAAACAGTTGGCGTCAACCTTCTCCATCCGTGGGAGAGTTTTTGTACGGCTTAAACCAAGCGAGGAGCCCAAACTGGAGAGAAGCAGGGCCGAGGTTAAGGCTCTTATTAGCACTAGAAAATAATTATGTATATGTTCGTTTTGAAATCCTATTTTTTATTGTGGTTAGTTTATGCCAGCTTAGAAGTTAAGTTAGTTTTATGCTTGTTCTCTTTCTTCCTATGCCTAATACTCTTGAATAGTTATTTGTTTACTGTCTTATTTCCATGCGTTAAGCAATTTTTCTTTGTTCCTGATGCTCTCCATTTCCAGACAACCGGTCAGGTACGAGCATGATTTTTAATTTCGACCAAACTCAAATACATTGTTTGTTGGTCCAAATAATGAGACACGTATTTTTTCTTTTGGCTCGGAAATATGGTGGGAATATGTGATTTTGTATTTCGAAATGATGAATAATGAAAATCAATAATTATATCATTCTATCTTGAAGTGACAAGAATTACTGATATTTGAGTAAAAACATTGTTGGAATCTATTAAATTTTGACAAAGTTATGGGCATTTAAAAAAAAAATTCTCACTGTCAATTCGAATAATCGATTTTTGCCTGAAAAAGAAAATCGCGTTTAATTCGGCCGAAAAATTTTTCCGAGCCAAAAGAAAAAATACGTGTCTCATTATTTGGACCAACAAACAATGTAAATGAGTTTGGTCTAAATTAAAAATCATGCTCGTACCTGACCGGTTGTCTGGAAATGGAAAGCATCTCCTTTGATTTCGGTCTATAAATGTGTATGTTATTTTCGCTTGTTCTCAATTTGCTCTGTTCTCTTGCTTACATTGATTTTTTGCTATCACATGCATTTATGTTTTGAAGTCTTTTTATTTTGCCTACGCTTTGCGGTTACTCATTTTTCAGCTGATGGATTTAAACCCCAGTAGGAAATCTGCCGGCAGCATTGATGAAAACCATAAAATTTTAGTAAATATTTTGAGCAAACAGTCTAGTGGCCTTAAAATGTGCATTTTAATGCGCGAAGCCTTAACGGACTACCTTTATGGACTACGTTAGGAATGTCTTTGGGGGATCGGGCGTTGATGTTATCTGTGTCTCAGAAACATGGTTCAAAGCTAATATTCCTGACTATTATTATGGAATCCCACACTATAATCTTATACGTCACGATCGAACAACAAAAAAAGGAGGAGGTGTTGCAATATATTACAGATCTACCCAGTGGCGTAGCCAGGATTTGGCTTTGGGGGGGAATGAAAAAAAAAATTCCATCGACAACTTAAATCTGTGATACACAATGGCTAGAGGCGTCGCCTGAGTGCATTCTTCATATATTTATGTATGTGCCAGTTTTACCGTTATATATTTTTTATCTACAGGTTTATTGCATGGGGTCTTCATGCTTTATTTAAATTTAAAAAATTAAATTACTATACCGTTTTAAAAATCTGAAAATTCACTGCGGAAATTTTTTTATTCTCTTTTTGTCTTCGCCTT
>NW_023469752.1:0-5229 GCF_013731165.1 Rhagoletis pomonella | reverse complement strand
TGACGTGTTTTACCTGGTCGCCACATGCTGTGCTTGTCGCTGCTGAGGCCGTTGCCCTTTGGTGGTAGTGGGCGGCGTCGCAGTTGTAGATTGTGACCGAGCATCACAGCATGGACCCTCATAGTCCCTCGTCCAATCTCGCGTGGTGCGCAGTCTTGAGCATGCCCTAAAGTGATACCAGCCAAGGCAAATGTTGCACTTGACTGATGTCACATTACGGAATAGCCTGGACTGACACACCGTGCAGATTGTCGGAGGAAATAGGAGTTGTTAGCGGTGGCGTTTGGGTGGTGGTGCAGTTGTATCGGTGGTGTGGTCTGTTGTGTCAGTGGTGTTGTCTATTGTATTGTGTTGTGGTGAGGTTGTGTTTGTGTTGAGTTGCTCAGACGGACTCTGTTGTGCCGTGGAGCCTGCTCGATTTGCGGAGCAAGGGGCCACGCATGCGGTGGTCCACTGCCTATGAGTCGTAAGGCCTGAGCAAACTCGCAGATGGCTCCACCCATTGCATGTGTTGCTTTTGACGGAGGTGGAGTTGTAGTTTAGTCTTCTCTGGCACACGCAGCAGGTATATGTTTCTGGTCCAGGGTTTGACTCAATGCCAGCCCTGAGCAGAAGTATGCGAAGAAGATGTATCCCTAAACGGGGTTAGATGCCGAAACAACCGCCCTTGGTCGGGTAAAACCCGAGTCATTCCGGCACGTAGAACCGGCTGTCGTGGGAATGGGTCTTGCGCTACCCTCGTACTTAACGAGTACTCGTTTGCCAAACAGCCTCGTGAGTTGCGCAAGCTCAGAGCAAACTAACGAGCGAGAAAAGGGCTAAAATGAGGCAAATCCGAACCCTGGACAGCAGGCTGTGAAATATCAAATGTCGGAATTCCTTGAACGCTACTATTCACACAAACGAAATAATAATTTATTTTTTATTTACCGTTTTCATATCAGGTCCGTACTTGGCTTTTTACATTGAAATAACGAAAATAAGCATGGTCGTTGAAATTAAACTTGGAAGCCCTGAATAAGCAAAATAAGCAATCCAAAGCAAAAGCTTAGAATTTTCGGCCTTGTGAATAACTTCACTCTCTGTTTCATTGTACTAGCATTAATAGCATGGTGGAATTATACAAGGTGTTGTACGTAGTGACAGCTCATGTCGACGGCTCCCTTACAAAAGGTTGTAATATGGAAGAACGAGAGAAACGGGAAGAAAAGAAGCACGCTTTGCGAAGTAGTACGAAATTTGGTACTCTTTCATATCAAATTTTGCATATAAATAGTAACAAACGGTATATTATGATAAGCTAAATTTGCGAAAGTAGTATATATTACGTAGCACTTATGCAATAAATGGTAATTTAGTTTATTAAAACACAATGTCCTATAATTATAGTCAAACTTCCAAAACCGCTTTGGGGTCTAATTTTTACCCGAAAATACTATAAGATGATTGATATAACTTACAAAAATTTCGCCATCAAAAAATTAGTGGTGACCCCGAGTCGTTACAACATGACGGAGTCCACAAAAGGGCGCATCGACGGATGGGGAAAATATTTCATCGAACAAAATGCCAACTAAAGATGTGGAGCTTGTATCGCAATGCAAGCTGCGACCGTTCTGAACTGAGATGCCAAACAAATGGTTTCTACAAATTGAGGCCACCTTTCAGTCGTACAAGACCACATCTTATGTCCGGAAATATAATTTGGTCCTCTCAGCAATTAGCAGCGATGCTTTAAAGGAAGCTGCGGATGTTTTAAAAGCCGTACCAGCTCAAGACCGATATATTAACCTCAAAAGTCAACTACTGTCACGTTTTACTGATTAAGCCGACCCACATAGGGTATTTGGCTGATTTTAGGCCTTTGGAGAATACACAAAGCCAATGTTTTTTTGTCGAATTAATGATTTTAATTTTTAATTTAATTTTGTCAACGAATAAGAATAAAGTAAATGTCAAAGAATTGTTCAGTGATTGCAAATCAGTTTTGGAATAGGGAATGAGGTAGTTTAGTTTTTTTAAAGGCGGTAAAATGTAGTTTTTTCAAGAGGGAAACACCGATTTTGCTAAGGGAGCCAAGATGGCAGATTAGAGCGAGGACGCTGTCAATATCCAACACCTTGTATTATTCCACCATGATTAATAGTAAAATTTGCACGGTGCTAAAAAAAAACAAATACACTCGAAACAAAACTTAGTGTAGGTTGTAGTTGGGGTCGAATAGGTTTATTATAACGGGTGATTTTTTAAGAGCTTGATACCTTTTTTTTTAAAAAAAACGCATAAAATTTGCAAAATCTCATCGGTTCTTTATTTGAAACGTTAGATTGGTCCATGACATTTACTTTTTGAAGATAATTTCATTTAAATGTTGACCGCGGCTGCGTCTTAGGTGGTCCATTCGGAAAGTCCAATTTTGGGCAACTTTTTCGAGCATTTCGGCCGGAATAGCCCGAATTTCTTCGGAAATGTTGTCTTCCAAAGCTGGAATAGTTGCTGGCTTATTTCTGTAGACTTTAGACTTGACGTAGCCCCACAAAAAAATAGTCTAAAGGCGTCAAATCGCATGATCTTGGTGGCCAACTTACCGGTCCATTTCTTGAGATGAATTGTTCTCCGAAGTTTTCCCTCAAAATGGCCATAGAATCGCGAGCTGTGTGGCATGTAGCGCCATCTTGTTGAAACCACATGTCAACCAAGTTCAGTTCTTCCATTTTTGGCAACAAAAAGTTTGTTAGCATCGAACGATAGCGATCGCCATTCACCGTAACGTTGCGTCCAACAGCATCTTTGAAAAAAAATACGGTCCAATGATTCCACCAGCGTACAAACCACACCAAACAGTGCATTTTTCGGGATGCATGGGCAGTTCTTGAACGGCTTCTGGTTGCTCTTCACTCCAAATGCGGCAATTTTGCTTATTTACGAAGCCATTCAACCAGAAATGAGCCTCATCGCTGAACAAAATTTGTCGATAAAAAAGCGGATTTTCTGCCAACTTTTCACACATTCAACACATTTCGAACCGAACACTGATTTTGGTAATAAAATTCAATGATTTGCAAGCGTTGCTCGTTAGTAAGTCTATTCATGATGAAATTTCAAAGCATACTGAGCATCTTTCTCTTTGACACCATGTCTGAAATCCCACGTGATCTGTCAAATACTAATGCATGAAAATCCTAACCTCAAAAAAATCACCCGTTAGTTCCTGAACCCTCCGTGTTTTTGGTTGCATGAAGGTTTGTTTGTTAATTTGAAAACACTACGATTATATTTTCTAATGTTTTTAAAGAAACTGCGAATGAAAACTCCAAAGAAACCTGCCCTGACTCCTGCTCCCAAGAAGCGGCTCTACCCTAAGATAGGCGTGAGCGTGGTACCGGTGGCGTTAAAGCATGCCTATCACAGCAACACATTTTGTACACCGAACAAGCTAAAACGAAACACTGTCGCTGACAAACTGAACCATTCGGAAATGGGACTTACACCAAAGCAAAAAGAAAAGTAAGATTATGCGATTATTTCCAAATTGTTATTACATATTTACGTATTTTTACTTAAAGGGCCCAAACAGGCATGCTGGCTCCATTGATACCCGGATTCTCTTCAATGCTCCCAAATTTAACTTCGAAAAATCGGGAATCGAGTATTGTAATGGACGGATCCATAGATTCTCGTGCCTCGATAATGAGTATGAACGTATCATCATCAACTATGTTTGGGAATGATGGCCCATCGACGAGTAAGACGACTAGGTATGGAAATCGTAATTAAAAAAAAACTTCATTAAATTATCTCCTTCATGCAGTTATAGTCCAGTGGTACGTAAATGTATGGCCGAAATCGGAAATATCATGGACAACAAAATGTCGAAATTTCTGGAAACTCTCAGTGAGAATTTTAGACCTCAAACTATAATTGTAGAAAAAACGCCCAGCTCTACGCCATGGACGACCGATCCAGGTAGTGTAAGAGCGTTGCCAACGGTGTTTCGCCAGGAATTGAGAAGTATTGTAAAAGAAGTATTAAAAGAAAATGTTGGCCAGTCAAATGGAAACGAAACAGAGTCAATATTGGAGTCTTCCCTTTTAAGAAATGATCCCAAATGCCAGCTGGTAATTTTTTACTGGATTTATCAATGAAAATATTCTAAATAAGATTCTTTATTTTATTTAAGTTTTCAACAAGTAGTCCGGTTTTCAAAGTCCCTTCTGTACCTGATGGAGGTTCTGATAGTACTGAAAAATCGATTGAAGCTCACGAGCAATCAGAGGATTCTGAAGTCTTTGAGGGACGTCGGCAAAGTAATGCTGCAATGCGTCGATCGCGGCGCATTTCTCATCGCTTGCAACATAGCTCAGTTTCCAGTTTAGGTGCTTGTGGGACAATAAACGAGACACTAAGACGTTCACGACGCATTTCTACGATGCGAGAAAAAATTGAGGAGCAAACAATATCCGAAATTAGCGAAACATTCAAATTGGCAGGAAAGATCCATCATAAAAACAAATCCTTAAAGCAGTTGCATATTGAAAGGCGAGAGAGTATACGCCATGCTGCACATTTGAACGGTTTGGAATCAGATGACGGAAATGAAGGGGTTAAAAATAACTCAAAGAAAGCTAAGAGCACACAAAAACGATGCATCGCTGATTTAAACAATAGTGTCATAGAAAGTTACTTTGCCAACGAACCGAAAAGTTCCACGTCGAATGTTAAATCAAGGAAACCCCATATTAAAAAACATCGAAAAGCTGTACTTGATTTACTTAACTCAGGCTCTATGAAAGAATTGCAGATACTGCCACAAATTGGACAAAAAACGGCATTCCAGTTGGTGACACAAAGGTAATTGCCTGTTTCAACCCTACCTGCACTGATTTAAGTCTATGTATGTATGTACAATTTTTTGTATTCTAGAACAATAAGTGGAAAATTTAAGAACATCGCACAGCTTGAAAAACTGCCTATATGGCGTGGAAATTCCTGGACTCGATTTGCACAGGTATTCAAAATCAATTCCCAAAATAATTTCGAAAATTCTAACTTTCCACTTGCAGGCCAATTTACTACTAGACTGAATCGTGTTTGTTTGAAATTTATTGATTTATAAAAATATTAAATAAAAAAAGGTTTTAGTTTAAAAACTCCTACAGACAATTCTTAAAATTTGAATACGAAAAAAAAATCAGTAAAAAATGAAAGCAAAATTTACTTTTTTCGACC
>NW_023469751.1:5056-5229 GCF_013731165.1 Rhagoletis pomonella | reverse complement strand
TGCCTATTTCTCGTTGTTCGCTTTGTGTTGCCGCAGTATTCGCCACACTGCCCTCCACCTAAGTCTGATCGTCCCGATCAGACACACTTGCGGTTCCAAACGCTGCAAGCCTTTCCAAGTGGACCACCTTCATCTTGTTTCTTGGTCTCCCGACGGTCTGGATCCGATACACT
>NW_023469751.1:0-4956 GCF_013731165.1 Rhagoletis pomonella | reverse complement strand
CAACGGTCTGGATCCGATACACTACGTCATTTAGCCGTTTTACGACCTTATACGGACCTTCCCAGTTGCATTGTAGTTTTGGGGACAAACCTTTCTTTCGTTGTGGATTGTACAGCAACACCAAATCTCCTTCCTGGAAACCCTCGGAATTCATCGCCTTATCATACCTGGCTTTCATCTTGTCACTCATAATTTGTGTGCGCTGTCTCACAAGAGCATGTATCTCTCTCAGCTCCTCTTCCAGGATGTTTGACGTCTCTTTTCCAATCCTTCTAGCATCACCAGTCACCCCAAACTTCAGATCACTAGGCAAACGGAGCTCACTGCCGAATATTACCCTTGCAGGAGTTTTACCCGTTGTTTCATGCACTGCTGACCGGTATCCCATCAGGAACAAGGGTATGCGGACATCCCAATCTTTTTGATTCTTGTCCACGACCTTCCGCAAATGCTCTTCCAGGGTTCGGTTGAACCGTTCCACCATGCCGTCTGATTGGGGATGAAGAGCCGTCGTTCGAGTTTTCCGGATACCCAGTATCTGGCACATCTCTTGGAACACTGCCGACTCAAAATTTCTTCCCTGGTCAGAGTGCAGCTCTATAGGTACACCGTATCTCGCAACCCAATTGTAGGTGAATACCTCCGCTACAGTTTTAGCTTCCTGGTTTGGAATCGGGTATACCTCCGGCCATTTGCTAAAGTAGTCCATAACCACAAGGACGTATTTGTTTCCCTGTGCGCTCATAGGAAATGGACCGGCTACATCCATGGCAATCCGCTCGAAAGGTGCACCTGAGTTATATTGCTTCATCTGGCCATGACTTCTGGATTTCGGCCCCTTAGCTGCAATACACTCCGCGCAGTTAGCAATCCACTCTGCGACCGATTGCCGACAACCAACCCAATAGAACCTCTGCTTAACCTTCTCCAGGGTCTTCGTGATTCCCAGGTGCCCTCCACTAGGACCATTGTGGAATTCCTTGAGTACATCCGGAATTCTTACCCTTGGAACTACTATCAGGTTGCGGGAGCACTGGCCATCTTCGCTTTCCCATACCCTATGCAAACAGCCAGATATTAATTTTAAGCTGTTCCATTGTGCCCAGTACGCCTTTGCGATGGGGCTTTCCGCTGCCATTTGCTCCTTAGATGGCCTCCTGTCCACCTCCAGTCCATGCATCAAAAGCTCCAGATCTGGATCTTCCTGCTGACACTTTCGTAGCTGTTCTTCCTTCCACTCTTCCGCTGGTGTTATTGTCGTTAGACGGACGTCTATAATGTCCTCTTTTCCCTCAGCTTTGGAGCAGTGTTTACATTCCAGGCTACATGGTCGGCGGGACATGGCATCAGCATTACCGTGGACACTTCCCTTGCGGTGCTCAATAGCGAAGTCATAACTTTGCAGTCTCTCAATCCACCGAGCTAGCTGTCCTTCTGGATTCTTAAACTGTAGTAGCCACTTCAGCGCTGCATGGTCCGTTCGAACTCGGAATCGTTGCCCATAGAGGTACTTGTGGAAATGTTTGACGCTGTCCACCAACGCTAGTAGTTCTCTCCGAGTTACGCAGTAGTTCCTCTCTGGTTTTCCAATCGACCGGCTATAGTAGGCAACTACCTTCTCCTGCCCATCAATTACCTGCGACAGTACGCCTCCTATGGCATAACCACTAGCATCCGTATCCAAAATAAACGTTGCACCTGGAACGGGATACGCTAGCATAGGTGCAGTACATAGTCGCTCCTTCAGAGTCTGGAAAGCCTCCTCCTGCTCCTTGTTCCACTCGAAGGCTCTATTTTTCCTAGTGAGCTCGTGGAGGCTTTTAGCAACGCTGGCGAAATTCGGAACAAATCGGCGGTAGTAGGTGCATAGCCCAAGAAAACTTCGTAGTTCGTGCAGGTTCCTAGGTCTTGGCCAATCCTTTACTGCTTCTATCTTTTCCTTCGCAGTACAGATGCCCTCCGTTGTCACCTTGTGCCCTAAGTAGTTCACCTCCTTCCTGAACAGTGAGCACTTTTTAGGACTTAGCTTCAGACCAGCGCCAGCTATCCTCTGGAAAACTTCTTCCAAATTGTTCAGGTGTTCCTCAAAGCTTTTACCCAATACGATAATGTCGTCTAGATACACCAAACATGTTTTCCAATGCAGTCCTTTGAGCACATGGTCCATAAGTCGTTCAAAAGTGGCAGGAGCGTTGCATAATCCAAAGGGCATCACCGTGAATTGCCACAGACCGTCTCCAACGCTGAAAGCTGTCTTCTCCTTATCCTCGTCACTTACCTCCACTTGCCAATAACCGCTCTTAAGGTCGAGTGTTGAGAACCACTTTGTTCCAGTCAACGAGTCCAGAGTGTCATCGATCCTGGGAAGAGGATAGCTGTCCTTTTTCGTCACATCGTTTAGTTTCCGGTAGTCTACGCAGAACCGCATTTGACCATCCTTCTTCTTCACAAGTACTACCGGCGAACTCCATGGACTCGCTGATGGTTCAATCACACCACTCTCGCTCATTTCGTTTATTATTTGGCTAACAGTTTCACGTTTGGCAAGTGGAACACTCCGAGGAGCTTGACGGATTGGCCTTGCATCGCCAGTATCAATGCGATGTTTCACAACGTTAGTCCTGCCTGGTTTGTCGCCATCCTTGTCGAATATGTTGCAGTATCTTCGGAGAAGTTCCTTAGCCTTGTGCTGGTATTTTTCTTCCAACCCTTCCGTCCATGTATTAATGTCTTCCGCAATGTCATTCTCGCCAATGGAATCGCTTTCAGGTAACTTTTCGCAGTTCAAGATTGCCTCTACCTCTCGACATTGCCCCAGTACAGTTCCTCTTCGGAGTTTGACTGGTGACTTGAACTCATTGAGCACTCGAACTGGGATGCGTCCATCCTTTTGCGTCTTAGCCAAGGTTTTACCAATAAGTACGTCCGGTGTAGAATTTTGTGTTGCTTCAACAACCCACAATTTGTTTGTCCCACAATCTCCATCAATCTTTGCCCACACAACTGCTTCTGACTTCGGTGGAATCTGCTCGCTTTCCTCTAGGATCACTCGCTTGCTGCTGTATGGACCATCATACCCAAACCGAAGGGGCACTTCCATGTTGTTATACGTCATAATCCTGTTCTTCATGTTGATCTTCATACCTTGATCAAGCATGAAGTCTAATCCAATGATGACTTCATCCATAATCGCCGCGACTATGAACTTGTGTAACACCGTCACATTCCCTATTGCGACTTTGCATGTTACCTCCCCTACAACTTGGGTGTCCTCACCAGTTGCTGTCCTCAACCTTGCTCCAGGTAATGGCCTTACCTCTTTAGTGACCAAATCAGATCGAATGATGGAATGTGATGCGCCCGTATCCACAGTTAGTACTCGGTCATGTCCGTCCACATATCCACCAACAGTAACGTTGCTCGCTTTTCTGCCAATTCGCGAGACGGAGATTATGGGGCATTCAATTGTGGGAGCCAGCGCGCGCCCCTTGCTGCTGGCTCGGTTTAGTTTAACGACTGGTCAGAGTTGGGCTCGTCATCCTCAGTCCTGCGTTTACGTACTGCTGAACTGTTTGACCTGTTGGAACCCGTCTTACATTCGCGTGCGAAGTGGCCTGGTTTTCCGCAACTAAAACATTTTCTAGCACCATCCTTCCTCTCGGTTGCGCCAGGAGTATTCTTCCCTGCCATCGACTTGAGTGTTTTCAGGATCTCGTTCATCACGTCAGGTGTTTCCAATTCTACTCGATGGGCTTTGTAGGCTGGTCTACTTAGGAGCGCTGCCGTTTCACGTGTCTGAGCATACGAGACCGTTTCAGCAAATGTTGGCTTTGGATTTGCATACGTCTCGCGCTTGGTATACACGTCCCGCATTCCGTTGATGAACCTCTGGATTTTTACTCTTTCGAGGTGCTCACCAGATGCATCTCCAATTGCCAAATGAGCCAACCTTTCAACTTCGGAGGCGAATTCCTGTAGAGTCTCATTGGATTTCTGGCAGCGATTTTCCAGCTCCATCTGGTAAATCTGTCTCCTGTGTTCGCTACCATAACGTCTTTCCACTGCACCCATTAACGCATCGTAACTGTTCCTTTCACAATCAGGAATAGTCTGCAAGATTTCCGCTGCAGGTCCTTTTAATGCAACGAACAGTGCAGCGGATTTATCCTCCATGCTCCAGTGATTTGCTGTAGCTGTCTTCTCAAACTGGAGCTTAAAGACTTGGAAAGGAATCGTGCCGTCAAAGGATGGAGTCTTTACCTTGGGCGCGCTGGTCGAAGAAGGTGGGCGATTCAACTGCATATCTCGGAGGCGACCTTCCAACTCTTCTACCTTAGCCTCGACTTTCTCCTGAATTAGCTCTTCGATTTTATCTTGTCGTTTCTCGATTTTATCCTGTCTCTCTCTGAGTTCCGCGTTATCTTTAAATAAATTCTCTTGTAGCTGAGTAATCTTTTCATCTAGCTGCGATGACATGTACGTTTTCTGTGCTTCCAGCTGCGAGGACATGCGTGTTTCCTGCACTTGCAGCTGGGATGAAATCTGTGATATGGCACCCAATAACATGTTCATGTCTATAGCCGTTGACGCACAAGGAGCCTTTCCCTGCTCTTCAAGCTTCGCTGATGTCTGTTCCACATCATTCGATGAACCAGCAACCTCTTCCTTGTCTTTGTCCTTCAAGGATGCCTCGTCGTCCTCACGATGGAAGTCGTGTTTGTCAACGTCGATGCCTTCCTTTTCCATAGCCTCTCGCAACCGTGATAGCAACTCCACTTTTCTTCCGGAGGTTGCTAAATTTCGTTTCTGCAACTCCTGCTTGAGTTCCTCAATCTTTAGATCCTGAATTTTTGCCATTTTCAGTAGTTTATCCTTCGGGATTTATTTAACAATCCCACTTCTGACACCAATTGTTACGATTATCCTTGAAACCTCGTCCGGATTTCCCAAATCTCT
>NW_023469750.1:0-5230 GCF_013731165.1 Rhagoletis pomonella | reverse complement strand
GTCATGAGGTGCAACTCCCCTACTTCAACTTGCTCCTGTGGATATTCAGAAGCGACAGTAGATATCGACGCCGTTTCTACTCCGAACAACATATTAACCATTTCTTTATTAACTATCGTACAGTGCTTATTTTGTGGACGCAAAATTGGTCAATCCTTCAAGGGGTTTTGATTAATTACACCAGTTAGAGGTTCAAATACCCAATCGGCTAAATCTCGCATCAAATGATACAGATGTTTTGCGAATGCGAATGTGTACATGGGTAGAGACTCCACTCTAATATGGTTGAAATGGCTCTAAGTCTGTATAACCGGCGCGGACAATAACCTGCTTTTAGCTTCAGGCGCTGACCAGTTAAGTAGTATATCAAGCAACATTGATGGGCCTTCAACAAGTTTTGCTAAAAGTCTTATAAGCAACCCAGAAATATTTTTAGATTCCTCGAGCGAAAGCGAAAGCTCAGATGTAGAAACTGGAGACATTAAAAAATGTGAAATTAAAGCTCAATTGAAGGCCTATCTTAAAGAAAAACTCTAACTTTTAGTATCAAGTCATGAGGTGCAACTCCCCTACTTCAACTTGCTCCTGTGGATATTCAGAAGCGACAGTAGATATCGAAGCCGTTTCTACTCCGAACAACATATTAACCATTTCTTTATTAACTATCGTACAGTGCTTATTTTGTGGACGCAAAATTGGTCGATCCTTCAAGGGGTTTTGATTAATTACACCAGTTAGAGGTTGAAATACCCAATCGGCTAAATCTCGCATCAAATGATACAGATGTTTTGCGAATGCCAATGTGTACATGGGTAGAGAGTCCACTCTAATATGGATGAAATGGCTCTAAGTCTGTATAACCGGCGCGGACAATAACCTGCTTTTAGCTTCAGGCGCTAAACAGTTAAGTAGTATATCAAGCAACATTGATGGGCCTTCAACAAGTTTTGCTAAAAGTCTTATAAGCAACCTAGAAATAATTTTAGATTCCTCGAGCGAAAGCGAAAGCTCAGATGTAGAAACTGGAGACTTTAAAAAATGTGAAATTAAAGCTCAGTTGAAGGCCTATCTTAAAGAAAAACGAGCTCATCTCGATGAAAATCCTCTCGATTGGTGGAACACTAAACTAAAATACGACAAATTGACAAATCTGGCCAGCGAATAAATGAGCGCCAGCGTTCGAAGCAAGCAATTGTTCCGTGCAGCCGGCTTTATATACGAGCCTCTAAGAAATCGCTTCATGGGAGAAAAGCCAGCAAAGTTACTTTGTTTGAAACACAATATGCCCCTTTTGAACTTTGACTACTAGATTAAAACACTGTATAGGTTAATCACTCGTTCAATGTTCTCATAATTTACAAAATTTTTAAGCAATAAAAACGATGACTTAAGCTGATTATAGCTTTTTAATGTTATTCCCAACATTCGCATTCGCATTCGCAAGGCGAACTTAGCAAAGTGCGTAGGCAACTGGCTGAGTCAGTGGGATCGTCGGTTCGAATCCTACTGAAAGAAGTCTGATGAGGAAATGTGGTGATCTCCGAAATAGCTATCACTTCTACCATTTTTTCAAATTATTATTGCTTTTCCACAATAAGTTTTTCATTAAAAACGGCCTTAAGCTCAATAAAAACTGTTCAATATAATTGCTGTAAGGCCATAAAATAACAAAAACAAATAACTTGGGGACGAGCACACCTAAAAGTTAAACAATCTAATAATATAATTATTAACAAAAACCAACAAAACCAACAACCACATGATTAAGTTTAAATAGCACTGGAAAAGCTGCGCTTGATTGTAGTTGGCTTAACAAATGAAATGGTGGAGAAAAGCAACAAGAAATCATAGGCGAACTTAGCACAGTGCGTAGGTAACTGGCTGAGCCAGTGGGATCGTCGGCTCGAATCCTACTGAAAGAAGTCTGATGAGGAAATGTGTTGAACTCCGAAATAGATACCACTTCTACAATTTCTTCAAATTATTGTTGCTTTTCCACTATAATTTTTTCATTAAAAACTGCCTCAAGTTCAATAAAAACTGTTCAATATAATTGTTATAAGGCCATAAAATAACAAAAACAAATAACTTAGGGACGAGCACACCTAAAAGTTAAACATTCTAATAATATAATTATTAACAAAAACCAACAAACAGTGATCAAGTTTAAAAAGCACTGGAATAGCTGCGCTTGATTGCAGTTGGCTTAGCAAATGAAATAGTGGAAAAAAGCAACACGAATTCACAAGGCCAACTTAGCACAGTGCGTAGACAACTGGCTGAGTCACTGGGTTTGTCGGTTCGAATCCTACTGAAAGAAGTCTGATGAGGAAATGTGGTAGAGCTGGAAAATTATCGATGGCACTATCGATAGTACCGATGGTTTTTGAATATCGACAGCATCAATGGTTTTGTAAGCACTATCTATAATTTTTACTAATACATACATTATTCAGTAAGAGTAAAAGCCGGCGGTACCTTCTTTATCTTTTGATGTCGGAAAGGACATTTAGCAAAGCAGGGCAAAGGATTTCAGAGCGCAGATGCTGCTTAAAGCTAAAAATCGTTGATAAACTTTTGTTCCTTAACAGAAATATAGACATATTTTAGCAATTCTGATCTCATTTTCAATAAAAGTTGTTATGTTATTTTATGTTTGTAGGGTAGTCTGATTTTTTGAGTTTTGGTGCGAATAAAACTACTTTATTCCACTTTTTACACGACGAGGACGAGCACACCTAAAAGCTAAACATTCTAATAACAGAATTATTAACAAAAACCAACAACCATATGGTCAAGTTTAAATAGCACAGGAATAGCTGCGCTTGATTGTAGTTCGCTTAACAAATGAAATAGTGGAGAAAACAAGAGTTCATGAGTGATGTCAGCAGAGTAAGACGTGCTTTTGCAGCGCTCTTAAATATTAGTGTTTTTCCTCGGAAATATCTAGAAATTTGCCAAAACTTGCTAATCTACTGGTGTTCGCGTGTGCTGCGAGTTGTTCCTGTTGCGGATACCTACGCACTGAATCACCTGACCTATTTTAACGCTTGCTTCACCTGATAGCTTAAAAAGTTCGTACAAACATGCATACATAGAACAAGAAAACCTGCATCCCCCCTAAAACTCCTCTCACGCCGGCATCAGCTATGTTTGACAGGATGGAGAAGAAAATAGAAGAGCACAGAGACCCAATCATCCAACAGTTGACTGCGGTAATGAAGAAATCGGAAGAGAGGGTTATGCAGAAGATTGGAGAGCTGGCTGCTGAAACAGCAAATTTAAAGCTGTCTATAGCAGCTATTGAAAATCGAGATCACGTGCACTGGAGTTCTAGCTCTCCGCAGTGAACTGATATCTACTCAGGCACAGCTCATTGCTCTCGAAAGCAATGCAGTTTCCACCGATGTGATAATAAACGGTCTGCGGTGCAGCTCATCATAAACCTCCGACTTTGCGTGATGCTTTTCGGCTGCGTAGTGCAAAAAGTAATGGGCAAAAAAGCAGCAACAACTGACCTATTGTTGTTAAGCTGTTCTCTGCACATGATCGCAATCAGCTCTTAAAAGCTATTGCTGTGTTCTGTAAAACCAAAAAGAGATCGCTAGCGCTCTCCGATGCTGGATTGCCTGGTTATGGATAAATTTTTCTGCATGAGAGTTTGCCAAAAATGCTGCGTGAAGTGATGTCGTATGCGTCGGAGCTTTGGCGGAAGAAACAGTTGGCGTCAACCTTCTCCATCCGTGGGAGAGTTTTTGTACGGCTTAAACCAAGCGAGGAGCCCAAACTGGAGAGAAGCAGGGCCGAGGTTAAGGCTCTTATTAGCACTAGAAAATAATTATGTATATGTTCGTTTTGAAATCCTATTTTTTATTGTGGTTAGTTTATGCCAGCTTAGAAGTTAAGTTAGTTTTATGCTTGTTCTCTTTCTTCCTATGCCTAATACTCTTGAATAGTTATTTGTTTACTGTCTTATTTCCATGCGTGAAGCAATTTTTCTTTGTTCCTGATGCTTTCCATTTCCAGACAACCGGTCAGGTACGAGCATGATTTTTAATTTCGACCAAACTCAAATACATTGTTTGTTGGTCCAAATAATGAGACCCGTATTTTTTCTTTTGGCTCGGAAATATGGTGGGAATATGTGATTTTGTATTTCGAAATGATGAATAATGAAAATCAATAATTATATCATTCTATCTTGAAGTGACAAGAATTACTGATATTTGAGTAAAAACATTGTTGGAATCTATTAAATTTTGACAAAGTTATGGGCATTTAAAAAAAAAAATTCTCACTGTCAATTCGAATAATCGATTTTTGCCTGAAAAAGAAAATCGCGTTTAATTCGGCCGAAAAATTTTTCCGAGCCAAAAGAAAAAATACGTGTCTCATTATTTGGACCAACAAACAATGTAAATGAGTTTGGTCTAAATTAAAAATCATGCTCGTACCTGACCGGTTGTCTGGAAATGGAAAGCATCTCCTTTGATTTCGGTCTATAAATGTGTATGTTATTTTCGCTTGTTCTCAATTTGCTCTGTTCTCTTGCTTACATTGATTTTTTGCTATCATATGCATTTATGTTTTGAAGTCTTTTTATTTTGCCTACGCTTTGCGGTTACTCATTTTTCAGCTGATGGATTTAAACCCCAGTAGGAAATCTGCCGGCAGCATTGATGAAAACCATAAAATTTTAGTAAATATTTTGAGCAAACAGTCTAGTGGCCTTAAAATGTGCATTTTAATGCGCGAAGCCTTAACGGACTACCTTTATGGACTACGTTAGGAATGTCTTTGGGGGATCGGGCGTTGATGTTATCTGTGTCTCAGAAACATGGTTCAAAGCTAATATTCCTGACTATTATTATGGAATCCCACACTATAATCTTATACGTCACAATCGAACAACAAAAAAAGGAGGAGGTGTTGCAATATATTACAGATCTACCCAGTGGCGTAGCCAGGATTTGGCTTTGGGGGGGAATGAAAAAAAAAATTCCATCGACAACTTAAATCTGTGATACACAATGGCTAGAGGCGTCGCCTGAGTGCATTCTTCATATATTTATGTATGTGCCAGTTTTACCGTTATATATTTTTTATCTACAGGTTTATTGCATGGGGTCTTCATGCTTTATTTAAATTTAAAAAATTAAATTACTATACCGTTTTAAAAATCTGAAAATTCACTGCGGAAATTTTTTTATTCTCTTTTTGTCTTCGCCTT
>NW_023469749.1:0-5230 GCF_013731165.1 Rhagoletis pomonella | reverse complement strand
GGCCATAAATTGGGAACCATAAGTCACATGAACTTGAAATTTGGTATCATGGCATATCAATAGTAGGTGCTTATAAAAAGGTCTATATAAATGAGTTTGTAAAAGGGATATGGCGCATCCCATAGGTGTGGATATTTTTATCATTTATAACTTCGGAGACATAAGTCCCTCGAACTTGAAATTTAATATCCAGACATTTCAATGGTAGGTGCTTGCTGTTATACGAAAATGGTTCATTCATAATGAATAAAATTGCTTCCGAATTAATCATTCTACCAGAAAAGTGCAGCTATGCTAAAACAGCTAAGCGAGTAGGCAGCTAAACGGAATGTACTGTAGTAGACTAATTCTAATTTAGAAATTTGATCGTTACCTTAATCCACCTAATATTAATAATGGAGCCCGATTTAAAGTACAAGTGATGATCAATATATAATTTAGTTAAAGCACGATAAAGCTAAAAGTATGGCTCATAAGGATGCCTTAATGTAAACAAAGAAAATAGTTTGCCTCCTTTAAATTATGCTGAACTGAATATTTGTATTACTGTTTTATATTTTTATTTGTTTACCCCGAACGACGTTGGGTGCTCTGCTAGTTCTAAATAAAGAATGTTTTTTTGTTAAGCTTCTCACAAAAGTATATGTCGAGCGGGTGACAATTGAATTCCAGCGATGTCTTGATTTGCAACCTAACGATTCTTTCATTTCTATTACAATTTCATTTATTTCTATTACAATTTATTCAAAATACACTAACACACTGAACCGAAAACACCAATACAATAACCAAAAACACACCTACAGCCTGCCAAACACACACCTACAGCCTGCCAGAAAAAAACGGTAAGAAGAAGAGTTACTTTACTTATGGAACTGTTCGATGGTACATGTATGTTTTTTCAAAAGTAAAAAAAAAGAAATTTTTTAATATTTATCGAGTGCGCCGTCAGTATAATTGTGACTAACTAATAGTTTTGTAATTAAAGTAATATTCTGCACCTGTGAACTGAATTTTAGATTTTATAAAATGCTTTCAGTATGCTAAGATTTTGTGCAACTTCAACGCGTGACTGACGGGCTCTGTTGCATGATTTTAGTGACTGACTAATGTCGTACTACTTTCTAATCAAAATCCTGCTCGCAGTTAGTTTTTCAGATTTTATAAAGTAGTTGCAAGATTTAAGGTTTCTATACAAACGCTAACCAATTAGACTGACTGACGCCAGGCTATTTCTCTACACCACAAATGTGGCATAATATCGGAAATTTAGCTCTTATAAAATGCTTGCAATGCATTGTCGCTCGCCTCCCCGACTAAAACGGATTAGAAGTTTAGGAGCTGATTCATCGACAATTTTGCATAATTAAAAAAATAATAATAATAAAAAGAGTTACTTTCGGTAAAAATATCAACATGAAAGATCGTCTTTACTTTTGGATTCTTGCACGTCAAAGCATGATTCTTCATTAATACAATAAGGCCCTGTTCATCTAAATTGAATAATATACGTAGAAGTTATGAGCACTTAAGTAGAGATAAATAAAAAAGATTCTATGCAAATTTATGATTTGCATAATATGCATATTTGCATATATATCAGAAATGGTAATACTTAGGAAGAAAAATGCTATAACAGATAACTGTACAGTTCCGTCTCACCTATTTTTGTGGTAAACCTTACCGTTTTTCTGGTAAATTAAAAAAAATTAATTTAAGTGACTTTTGACTTTAAATAATTTTTTTCGCAGACGTGGGATCGATGGGGACTTTTGACATTTCATTCATAATAGTGGTCGCAACATTCGTACCAATTTTCAGCTTTATGCGTATTATTGTAAGCTTACCCCTTTTTTTGAGTTAACTTGACGGGCTATTGATTTGTAGCGTCACCTGGCGGTTCTTTAAATAAGAAATAGATAACAAAAATAAATTCTTCGAATCAAAAACCCCCAAATATAAATTTGTATTAAAATAAAGTAGTATTCGTAAATATTATTCTGCATATTAACCTAGCATCAATTAAAGACTACAATCTGATGGGAATGATGTCGAAAAAAATCGATCCATCAACCCAAAAAATTTTAAACAAATCAAACACATGAAGTGTGAACCCCGTCCATTTTGGTATGTCTTTAAGCCGCCGCTTAAACTTAATTCAGCGGCCGTGCGCGCATCTTTTGGCCGAAGCAGTGTCGAGGCGCCTCCGAAAATGATTCCCGAGCGCACACCTACCATCATCGTGGCAAGTTAGTTGAAATTCAGTTCAGCTATTAACGCCGGTCTACGCGCACGCGCCCCTTCAAATTAGTATTTGTGATTAATACGAATATTAAACCTTGTTTATATGTATACACTAGACTGCATCACCCAAAGAAGTTGCGATTTTTCCGCCGGGATTACAAAATCTATTACATTTTAAGACCAAAGTATTTCGGAAAAATATTAAGATTTAAGCGAGCTGGCCCGATTTGAAAATACCTCCAAAAATGGAGTTTCTTATGAATAAAAATAGTTTCTTTAAGAACTTTTTGAAAAAAGTCCCCAGTTTAAATTTAGGAATATATACGAATAGAAATGCTCAAATTACAAGCTCAAAAACCGTAGTTCTTGCGGTGTTTTCAAAATATTTTAACACCCTTGAGTCACAAGTATATACAAGTATATATTTTATCAATCATAGCACATCATACCAATAATTTCATGTATTAAAAGAATTGAAAATGAAACAGAATAAAAAAAATTTAAATCAGAAAAATAAACAAAATTAAGTGAAATAATGTTTAATTTCCAACAAAACCTACAAGTGTATGTATGTGACTGAATCGCCTAAAAATATATTTACATAAAAGCAGATTATAGTAGAAAACATCTCCCTTATCTGTAGATTAGAAAAAAATATTAGCCATACAAATTATTCCAAACGAAAACTTAAAATTGATAAAAACCCATAACTAAATTTTACTAATTTATATTAGAGGTTTTGAAGTTTATCCCACTGTAAGTATGAAACCAGTAGCCATGTGTTTCCATGTTTCAAAAAAGGAAGTAATTCCATTGCCACTTTTTCTTCGCCATATTAACAACCTGACAATTAAGCAGATTGTGACATTTCACACTACCATACGCAATATCTCAACTCCTTCACATTTTATTATTAATTTTACTTAAAAACATTTTCTTCTTACAATCAAAATTTGGACAAGCAAAATTTCTTTTTCTCTTGAAAGAGAGATGCTCAATAAGTTGATAATTATAGTTCTCATTTGCACACTATCAATAAATTATTAATTTTTGTTTCACACCAACTCCAATATTGAACAGTAAAATATATTTAAATTTTACCCAAATAAACAACAATATAGATTAATGGTCAAAGACATATGGGGGATTCACAAGACGTGTTAAGCGTCGTAATGTGTTAAAGTCTTCAAATTTTTAAACGTAAAAAAATGGCTGATATTTTTTAGGCGTTTTGTAACTTAAAAAAAAATTCATTGGAATCCACTCGAACAAGTAATTATATAATTTTCAGCATGCATTAGCAGAGTGTACTTTTTTTCTTGGTTTGTTTGGTTGGGATAAAGACACTAACGATTTTTAAAATTTGTTCTACCATTTTTCAAATTATTGTTGCTTTGCCACAATAAGTTTTTCATTAAAAATGGCCTCAAGCTCAATAAAAATTATTGAATATAATTGTTATAAGGCCATAAAATAACAAAACACGAATAACTTAAGGACGAGGACACCTAAAAGTTAAACATTCTAAAAATAGAATTATTAACAAAAACCAACAACCACATGCTTGATTGTGTTGGCTTAACAAAGTGAAAAAGTGGGGAAAAGGCAACGATAATTAACAAGGCGAACTTAGCACAGTGCATAGGCAACTGGCTGAGTCAGTGGGATCGTCGGTTCGAAGCCTACTGAAAGAAGTCTGGTGAGGAAATGTGCTGATTTCCGAAATAGCTATCACTTCTACCATTTTTTCAAATTATTGTTGCTTTTCCACTATAAATTTTCATAAAAAACGGCTCAATAAAAATTGTTGAATATAATTGTTATAAGGCCAAAAAATAACAAAAAAACAAATAACTTAAGGACGAGCACACCTAAAAGTTAAACATTCTAAAAGTAGAATTATTAGCAAAAACCAGCAATACCAACAACCACATGATCAAGTGAATTGCAGCGGAATAGCTGCGCTTGATTGTGTTGGCATAACAAAAAAATGAAAATTGTGGAAAAAAGCAAACGATAACTTATAAGGCGTACTTAGCACGGTGCATAGGCAACTGGCTGAGTCAGTGGGATCGTCGGTTCGAAGCCTACTGAAAGAAGTCTGATGAGGAAATGTGGTGATTTCCAAACAGCTATCACTTCTACGATTTTTTCAAATTATTGTTGCTTTTCCACAATAAGTTTTTCATTAAAAACGGCCTCAAGCTCAACACAAATCGTTGAATATAACAGTTATAAGGCTATAAAATAACAAACAACAAATAAAATATGTTCACTCAAATTTTATTAAACTATTTAAATATAAAGTTTTTGCGAAGTGGTTATCGAATTTAATGTAAACTATAAACATTTTTAAGATAATATAAGAATTATTTTCTAAACGAAAATATAAATTAAACTCTTCTATAAATAATCCCGAATGTATGTATAATATATAATCTCCTCTACTAAAAAACTTAAACTGGGTAACGCCGCTTCGAATTTTTCACAATCGAGTAATTGTTACAAATCTGCTTTTCAATCAAAAAGTTGTTTATTGAAACTACCCTTTTTTATGTGTATACATCTTTGGTTTCGGTAGGGGTAAAATTTGGGAAGCTGTAACGCATAGCCTAGCAGAAAATTTCGAAGGCCTTACCATGTGTATTGCAACAGAAAATTTTCAATTTCATTAGAGGCACCCTGTTCCTACTTGATATTGCACATGGTTACATACATTTAGGCATATGCATAGTAAGAATAAATGCGGATTTAAGATTACTTCCGTTTATGCAAACTCCGCGCATGCATAGGGCATTGTACATATATGTATACATACTTAAGTTTGTGTGTGCATACATATGTATGTATGGACCATTTGTTGCAAGTGGTTGTAGTATTCATAGCATGGTGTTAGGCATAGGTTTAGTCCTATTGATAAAAAAGTAGGGCGAAAATTTAAAAAAATAGTGATGTCATTTTAACTGCGACCGTTGATAACTGATGA
>NW_023469748.1:0-5231 GCF_013731165.1 Rhagoletis pomonella | reverse complement strand
TATACTTGCGAAGAAGAGGAGGAGTGTCAAATGTTAAAGTTAACAAAAATTGACGCTAGTAAGGAAAATAGGTTTGTAAAGGTATTTTTAATAAAATATTCAGTTAAAATATATTTAAATAGCATAATATGTGTTGCAGAAAAAAGTGACCACGGTGGCACAAAGAAGAAGTTTAACTTTTACGATTTTACGATTACCACGATGCCAAAGTGGCGAAGTTACTCGGCACCAGGGATGCCGTTTGGATCTAGACAGATCCAATTGGATACATTTTTAGACGAATTTTTGCGGGATACCTATTTTTTCCGGTCAGTATAAATGTGGATACTTTTTTAAATAGGCCAAAATTTTATATTTCCTATAAAGTTTTTTTCGTTCAAAAATCGATTTTCATTAAAGATGGTAGAAAGCATTACGTTTTCTGAACGTATAAAGAATCGCTACTTAAGCGTGAAATTAAAGCATTTTATTTTTTGTAAACGAAGCAATGAACATATGAAGAGATCTCACCAAAATAGGTATAAGCGCAATTGCTTTAATTAGCTTAAAGGATGCTTTAAGCAAGATCTTAATATATATATCGTCCTTTAAAGTACAAACCCGCGTATCAACAAAAAGCAAAACCGCGTATGTGACGTTGCATAAATTATTTTCTAGAGAGTCAAAACACTTATATTTCAAAACGGTTATCTTTTTTATAAAGCAATCGCATTTCTGGCTAGTATATTTCAGGACGAATGGATAAGGATTGAGCCAAGAGCTTGTGTGAGCAAATCCAATTTTTGGCAGCAAATGTCAGTTACGTGGTTTTGCAGAATGACGATACGCGGATTTATACTTTAAACGACGATATACATATGTATATAAAGTAAATTATACTCTTTCTGTAGTAATCTCTTTCATATCACATATTTTCATTTGTTAATTTAAAAAGAAAGAAGATTTCAATGTAGTTTAAAAAACTAACTTTGATTTATTTAAGGAGACTTTTATGAATTTTACTGAAAAGACTTTAAATACACTCTAAAAAATGTTTGTTTATTTCGCATATTAGGAGAGGTAACCAGTTTCCTCTTTTAATGTGTGCAAATTCGCACGCCGTGTAATAAAATTAATCATTGCATGTTTACTCTTACATACCAAATTTGTCGCAAGAGCAAAATTACACATAACATGTTTAAATTAAAGTAATGTTTATTATTAGTAGGAAATGAGTAGTCCACATGCTAACAGCGTTATGTGATTTTATAATAGAAAGCCATAAATTTGAAAAAGCGACTACGACAACAAGTAACATTTAAATTGAATCTTTTTTATTATTACCTGAAAATTTGGATAAATAGGAGCCTTATAAAATTGTAACATAACATAACATGTCATAAGAAAACATTAACAGTCTATACGACCTAAAGCAGCTTTCTAGGTTCATCAGAAGATTGATACTTTTGAAAGTTCATACATAAGTATGATAGCGACTTTTGGAAGAAGACAACATTTGATGCTATTTTTTCAGAATATAAAAAGATTTTGCACTCTGTTGTTAGTGGACATGAAACTACTTTAAATACTGGTACGTAATCCGCCAAAAACTAAGAATCGAAAAAATTTTACATAGCGCACTTTGCAAGTAGACTACTCAAATGTATTTGTAGTTTGAAAATGTTTGCAATTTTAAACATTCTATATATGTGTATTTATGTGTATATTTTAAAGATCTCAAGTTCAAAATCAAATACTGAACATCTTATACGTATATTTATAGAGATTCTTGTTGAAAAATAGATACTTCTCAGTAGTAGTTTTACATGCTCTTTTTAGAGTGTACTTGCTATTTATTATATTTACTTTGCAAAATACTTATGCACAAAAAATATACTTTATAAACTAAAATTACAAATGTTTGATTTTATGCACATGTATTCCAAGTTCTTAGGATGGGTTCAATTATGTCTTTTTCATGAAAATGTTTGGTTTTCTTACAAATTATGAGATGTATATGTAAAAAAAGAAAATTGGATACATTTGGATACATTTTTGGCTTGGTCAGGGATACATTTTCTTGAGACGGCACCGCCGCATCGTCGCATCGTACGATTACCAACAGCATCGTCGATTAGTAACAGCATAATTCTGCTAATAAATTAGCATCTTCAATAGCAGTGTGACCAGATAATGCCAAAACCATATTTACTATACTTGCATAGTGTATCTTTTATTACGATACTAACATAATCGCGCAGGACTCTGATATGTATGTATATAATTACGCATAAAAACCCTGCTGCTATGTTTTTTTTTTAAGCAGTAACTCTTATCCATCTATGACATATGTATGTAGATTCTATGTATATGGTTATCGGCTAACAAAAATCTTGATATATAAAAGGGGCGTCGAACCTCCCTTACAAACCGAATTTTTCATACCATAACCATATCTCTGGAAATGTTCATGGTAGAGTTCTGGAAGTTGGTACGGAGATATATAAGATCAATCGCATATGCTTGCAGAAAAATTGGAACTATTGAAAAAGAGGGCGTGGAACCTCCCATACAACCCGAATATTTCATATTGCATATTTCTTCATACATTCATGGTAAAATTTTTGAACTTGGTACAAAAATGTATGAAAACAATCACATACTCATGGAGAAAAATTGGAGTTATTGGAAAAGGGACGTGGCACCTCATATGGAACCGAGTTGTTTGTACTGTATATCTCTGGAAATGTTTATGGCAGAGTACTGGAACTTGGTATGGAGGTACTATGTATATGAAATCAAGCGCATACTCTTGAGAAAAATTGGAGCTATTGTACAAGGGGCGTGGACCTCCCATACAATACGAATTTTTCATATTCATGGTACAGCACTGGAGCTGGATATGGAGATATATAAATATATGAATTCAATCACATACTCATGAATAAAAATTTGGACAATTTGAATAGGGGCGTGGCACCTCCCATATAAACCGAATTTTTCATAATAAGTATCTCTGGAAGTGTTTATGGGAGTACTGGAACTTTAGACTGGCGTGGCAACTCCCATACAAGTCGAATTTTTCTTATTGCATATCTCTAGAATTGTTCATGGTAGAGTACTGGAACTTGGTGTGGAGATATACATATGACATTAATCGCATACTCATGGAGAAAATATGGAGCTATTGGAAAAGGGGGCGTGGCATCTACCATACAAGCCGGATTTCATACTGCATATCTCTGGAAGTGTTAAAGGTACAGTACTGGAACTTCGTATGGAGGTATATGAAATCAATCCCATACTCATGGCTAAAAATGGGTTCTTTGAAAAGAGGGCATGGCAAAGTACAAACGTACTGATTTTTACTTATCTTTGAATATGAATGTGTATATAGCTATTTTGTAGGCATGTTTGTGAGTGAAATCCTAAACGGCTGGAGGGATTTTAACAAAGTTTTGTGTGTGTGTTTGAGTGGGTCTCTGGATAGTTTAGTTTCACAATTTAACCCGCCAGTTGGCGCTGGAGTTGAGTTATTACTAAAAATCTTTTTTATGGTCTGATTCGGCGAATATTCAAAACATGTATTGGAAACGGTAAAGGCAGTCCAATTGCAAAAAAGAGCTGCCAGTTCGTGCTGAGGTCGAGTTATTACTAAAAATCGTCAAGTAAGAAAAGGTGCCGTGAATGTCAGACTAAATCGACTTATTGAACTATTGTATTACGATTGGATTATGAGCTAAAGCTTTATTCGGAAACCCTAGGGTTGAGTTGTGCAGTGATAAATCTCAAATCACCACCTGTCGAAATACCTTAAAAGCCAGTTTCATGAAAGCAATTTAATAAAAATTTATTTTTTTACTTTAATTTAATATAGAACCTGACAGAAAAAAATCATTTTTCACTTAAATTGTTTTCATGAAATTATAAGGTAGCTATAGTATAGCTTTTAAGGTATTTCATCTGAAATAAGTCTGTGTATGTACATTAGACTGCATCACCAAAAGAAGTTGCAGTTTTTCCGAAGGGACTACAAAATCTGATATTTTAAGACGTCCACCAAAAAATTTTGGAAAAATATTAAGATTTAAGCGAGCTGGACCGGTTTGAAAATACCTCCAAAATGGAATTTTTTATGAATAAATTTAGTTTCTTAAAGAACTTTTTGAAAAAAGTCACCTCAGATGACAAAACAGATTAGGCTTAAAAAATCTGCATAAAAATATTTAAAAATCTTTTCAACGGAATCGTAATAATGAGATTTTTGATGCTGTTTTTTTACTTTTTTCAAAGATGATTTACGAAAAACTTAAATAACTGGGCCAAACCTATTCTGATTTAGACTTATGGGATCTCGGTAGAAAGGTATTTTCCCATTATTTTTATTTATGTGCAAAAAAAAGGCATTCGTGTCCCATTTTTTTTTTTCAAATACCAACACATTTTAACGCAACTTTGAATGATGTTTGTTCATCCTACCTTTCTCTTTCATCCTTTGAATGAGCTTATTAGCAAAGAAATAAAAAGGGTGAGAAAATACCTTTCCAGTGATACCCCACAAGTCTAAATCGGAAGAGCTTAGGTTCATTTATTCAAGTTTTTCTTATACCACTCTTTAAAAAAGTTAAAAAACACCATCAAAAATCGTATTATTACGATTCCGTTCAATTTTTATTATTTTTTTTTTTTATATTTTTATGTAAACTTTTTAATTCAACAATTTTTATTGAGCTCGAGGCCGTTTTTAATGAAAAACTTATTGTGCAAAAGCAACAATAATTTAAAAAAATGGTAGAAGCGATAGCTATTTCGGAAATTCCCACATTTCCTCATCAGACTTCTTTCAGTAAGATTCGAACCGACGATCCCACTGACAGCCAGTTGCCTACGTACTGTGCTAAGCTAGCCTTGTAAATTATCGTTGCTTTTTCCTCACTTTTTCATTTGCTAAGCCAACACAATCAAGCGCAGCTATTCCGCTACGATTTACACTTGATCATGATCTTTATATTTTTCCGAAATATTTTGGTGGACGTCTTAAAATATAATAGATTTTATAATTCCAATGGAGAAACAGTACCAATTTTTTTTTTCTGGGAAGTGATGCAGTGTAATGTACATACATATATGGGCAAATCTAAAAAACAGGTAACCTTGGTGTTTTTTAGCTTTATTTTCACTGCTGGAAACTATATCAAGCTGGTTGCTTTTGGATATAATTCATTGACGTATACTTGAAGCCTCAAAAAAAA
>NW_023469747.1:0-5231 GCF_013731165.1 Rhagoletis pomonella | reverse complement strand
ACGTCGTATATAAAAATTTGAGAAAAAACACTTAAAAGCAAATATTTTTTTGTAATATTTTAAACAAAAAAATTACAAAGCTATTTTTAAAAAATTGGTATTGTTGCAAAGGATACCAGAAAACTTATACTTTCTTAAGCCCAACAATTTCTATTTATATACACAAAAAAACATTATTAAAAACACTTTTCCCCCTATGTAAACTACTGTATACAAAACAATTAGAGTGTTTAAACTAGGGCTGCCAGACGTCCCGGTTTTCCCGGACATGTCCCGGTTTTAGACTATTTGTCCCGGTGTCCCGGTCCAACCTTAAAATGTCCCGGGTTTCGTTTAAGTGTCTCGGTTTTCGATTTGATTGCACAAATTTTGCATAAAAATGACTACACTGAGAGAAAAAACGCGTTGTAATATTAAGAAAAATTTTAAGAATTTACCGGGGAAAATAACGCAGAGTAAACATGAATATTTTTTATTTGATTATCGTTTTAAACATACACACGTGGTGTTGAATCAAACTGAACATTTGAATGCACATTTACATGTCTGGCTGTAGCTGAGTGCACGAAGATGCTTGCCACAATTTGCTAATTTCCAGAGTGTTAGGGTTCAAATCCCATTACAGGCAGCATGGAATTTAAATATATTTTTTTTTTAACTTTATTATGAAAAAGCATCCGTTAAGTGCAAAGCGCTTCATTTTAATTGTGGCGTATTTCAATTGAATAATTCTATACTAAATACTAAAATTTGTATACTTAAATTCATTACGAGTTGGGTTGGTGCTCTTTCATAGGCGATTTTTTTTTAATTTAGCACGTTTTGAATAAGCAATAGTTGATAATTAATATAAGTATGTACCTAAATACGTTAAAATGACATGCACAGAGTTTTACAATTATATTAAGCAAAAGCCAGAAGTTTTGGAACAAGTTCACAGCAACGAAACAAATGACTGATATTTTAATGTTACCTTGTATTTAATTTTTTTTTCTTTCGTGAAACCTAGATTACTTATTGGTACCATGCCGTACAAAATTATTGGCCCGGAGACTCTTTCATCTGATCACAATTTCTAATCAGATCTTTTAGAAAAATTTTGAGAATGTAGCTTTTGAGCCAATTAGTAAAGTGCAAGTCTGAAGTTACCAGAAAATTTCGTTGATTTTTTGCAATTATTTATTTTTTGCTGACAGTGTCTTCCACATACAAAAAAATGTCGAACATAGTTTGTATGGAAGAAACTCTCAGTAAAAACAGTACCAAAACTCAACTAAATTTTTATGGGCTGTAAAACTTCATTTTCAAAATTTTTATAAAAAAGTCTGAATAGAAAGTTGCGAATTTGTATGCAAATTTATTGCATTTTCCCGAGTTTTGCACAAAGTTTAGAAATTTTATTTTTATGTTTTCTGATGTATTTAGTATAAACTGTAATTTTATAAGGAACAAAAAAGGTACATGCATTGTGAAAAATTCTCTGTGCTTTAGTTGTGATTAATTGTTTTGTTTTGCTGGTGTACGTTGTAATGATCTCATGATCTCAAGTTTTTTTGTTTTTGTTTTTATTTGTCAAAATAAAATTTTACTACATCCTTTCGTACGTAATTTTTGCCGAAACGAAGGGGAAGGGAGCTGGAGGCCTCTCCCCCCCTTAAGTGTCCGGGTTTGGCAACAGAGATATCTGGCAGCCCTAGTTTAAACCGTACATCATACGATCAGTTTGTTCTTTTAGAGCGCATACATAGTTCCATAATAATGATTCCAGTATCTTCATTTATGTATCAATATCTTATAAAGAGAAGTGTAAAATTGGTGTATATAGAACTAATAATGTGGTAGTTAACATATTAGTCCTTGAAATATATTTTTCTCAAAAATAAATATTGCAAGTTTTCAAGGATATTCAAGGATAAAATTTTAAAATTACATTTTAATACTTATTCGTTCTGTGCACCCAAAAATTATTATTTTTTTTCTATTCTACAAAATTTTGTCCTTTTAATTGATACCCATATTGTTATTCTACAATGCACCGAATCTTTTAAATAATTTTTAACCGACTTCCAAAAAAGGAGGAGGTTATCATTGTACATTGTACATTGTACCGAGAGTGAAAAAAAAATTATTGAAAACCTTCGAGAAAAAGGTTATACAATTAAAAAAAAATTTCTGAAATAGTTAAACGTTCTGATCACTTAGTAAAAAATGCACTTAACACACCTATCCTCAATCAAAAAGAAGTTAAACGAAAATGCCTAATGAAATGGTTTACCGCATCTTATTCCAGCTATTTCATAGTTTAAAAATCCGTTGCGAAGGAAATTCTACCTGATCGTTTAGCAGTTTTTTCAACAATTACTTTTTTCGATCTTAAAATATTTTTTCGGACCCAAGTAACAATTTTAAGTAACTTTTTTCGTCTTGCGTAAATTTTGTATTTACACGTAAGTCTTAGTAGTAAAACAACGGAAAAAGTTAGTTTGAGAAGTAAACACGACGAAAATCGGTAAAAAATGTGTGCCCGTTGTGAAAAAAAATTGTTTCTAGCAATCATCAAATTAGTAATGCCATCAGCGAGAAATATGAGAATCTTATAAAAAAAACATGTAAATGCAAACTTTGAAGTGTCTGAACATGTCAGCTCTCCTCCAAGAAGATGATAATGTACTTGCTATTAAAAAATGTCCAATTCCTGAATTACATGTTTTACAAGGAACGGATTAGTTCCGCCACTTACAAAAGCAACTTCTGCAAAATTCAGATGCGCTAGATGATCCAGAAATTTATTCAAATGTAGGCAAATTTTCACTTACACCTTTCATTTCTGCTTTCAAAGCTATGAACGAAGTTGTGGATTTTTGTTGTTCTATGTCACCACCCGGCCAGGATTTAGATAAATTCATTAAAGAATTGAAAAAGGCTTATGCCAGTACAAAAGTTTCTGTGACATTGAAAATTCACGTAATTTTTGAACATCTTGAGCATTCCTTGCATTTTTTGGATGGCGAGGAATTTTGATTGTGGTCGGAGCAGCCAGGTGAATCAGTTCATCGAGACTTCTTAAACGTTTGGAACCGCTACAAAATCAACGTGAAAGAAGAACCAAGAAAGATTAAGAAGAATGGTCGTAGAATACTCCTCCATGCATATTTAAAATTTACATTGTATATTAAAATATACAATATTTAGTTAAAATAAATTTTTTGGTTCAAACCACCTTTTATTATTCTTGTATCATTTTATAGTAATTATCAGTTATTTTTCAATTCCATAACTATTTTTTCGTAATTATAAAATACATTGTTACATTAAATTTCTTCCAAAAGCCTACAGTAACCTGGCTTTCCTGCGTAGATATGCGAAAGACTTTAAGGATCCATACACCAGGAAAGCTGTATTTATCTCTTTAGTACGATCAAAACTAGAGTACGCTTCTATTATATGGAACCCCATTTACGGCTGTCATGCCGCCAGACTTGAAAGAGTGCAGAGAAAATTTGTTCGTTTTGCGTTAAGTTCCCTTAACTTTGATGACCCGATGCCCTCATATTTTTCCTGTTGTAAACTTATTCACCTACAAACTCTTGAAACTAGAAGAATTGTCCAGTTGCTCATGTTCGTTTTTGATTTGGTTTTTTGGCTCTTTGGATTGTTCGGTCCTTCTGGAGAAGATATCCTTTAATGTGCCTCACAGATTTCTACGCTCATCTCTGCCGTTTTACTTGCGTGCTACTAAGGCTAACTATTACCATTTTGATCCGATTTTCCGCGCTCTGACAGAATTTAACAAGATCTCAAAGAGTCTAAATATTGATTTTTCGTTGCCGAGAAATATTTTCAAATCATCTATTGATTCATTTTTCTTATAACTACTTGTGTATCTAAATCTATAGTATTTAGTGTTAATTATGATAGTCTTATTTTTATCTAGTCTGTAAGATTGTAATCATAGACTAAATAAACTGAATAAACTGAATAAACTAAAAACTAAAACTAAACTAAAAAAAAACTAAATTAACAAAAAAATAAAGATAAAAAAGTAATTAAAAATATTTATAGATCGAAAAAAGTAATTGTTGAAAAAAAACTACCAAACGATCAGCTAAGATTTCATTCGGAATGGATTTTGAAATCATGAAATAGCTGGAATAAGATCCAGGGAACCGTTTTATTAGGCATTTTCATTCAACTTCCTTTGGATTGAGGATAGGTGTGTTAAAAGCAAAAGTAACACCGAAGAAAAACGAGAAAGACCACGAAAAACGACCATTAAGGAAGACCGCGCTCTCGTCCGTATGTCGAAATCGAAGCCATTTGCTACTTCTAAGGAAATTTAAAACGCTTAGACCTTTCCACCAGTTCTCGAACAGTTCGTCTTCGCTTAGCTATCGCAAATTTACCAGGGCGCATCGCGAAAAATGTTCCCCTTTTAACCAAAACCAATATCCAAAAAGCACAGCTGCCGATGCCACTTTTGATTTGTTAGCTTCTACGTGCCCATTCTCTCCTCGCAAATATTTCGTCAGCGGTTTGACGATGGCTGCATAGTCTTTGACGAATCTGCGGTAATATCCCGCAAGACCAAGAAAGGATCGCAGAGAGCGTAAAGTTTCTGGAACTTTGTAATTTAAAATATCGTTGAGTTTGTTTGGACAAGTTCTTAATCCGTTCTGCGACACTACAAATCCTAAAAACTCCACTTCTTTTTGGAAAAATTTGGACTTTTCGGGCGAAACTCTCATACCGGCAGTTTCCAATTTGTTTAAAATTCTATTAATGTCATTCAGGTGTGAATGCTCGTTGGGTGAAAAGATAATAATATCATCGATATAAACATGGCAGGTCTTACCGATTTCGTCGCGCAGAATATCATCTATGGCTCGTTGAAAAATGCTTGGAGCATTTTTCAAACCAAATGGCAAGCGGCAAAATTCGTACTTGCCATTATTTACACTGAATGCTGTTTTTGGTCTATCTTTCTCGCGCAAGTTAATTTGGTGGAATCCTGACTTCAAATCTAGCGTGGAGAAGAACTTTGATTTTCCTAAATTGGACAGGATGACAGAAGTGTCCGGTATGGGATATCGATCAGAGATGGTGTTTCCGTTAATTTTTCGAAAGTCTATCACCATACGTAGTTTTTGTTTGCCATTTTCGTCAATACCCTTTTTTGTTACTATGTGGACGGGCGAATTATAGGGTGAACACGACTTGCGAATTATGCCGTC
>NW_023469746.1:0-5232 GCF_013731165.1 Rhagoletis pomonella | reverse complement strand
ATAACAATAATACGAATTTAAAACGGGCTGTATAAAGAAAACCAGCCTATTGTCACTTCACTTTCCAATGGTGCTGATTGCTGCAAGAATTATTTAGCGATTTAGAGCATAATCAACACAATATATGCACATAAATATGTATTATTTCACAGATCTCAGGGTCAGCTTAGAAATACGTTACCAAAATTATATAAAATTTAAGTAGGAATTATTTTTATTTATAACGTAAAAGCGCTATCTGTCCCAATCTGATAAGTATATTTCCCCTAAAGTTAACCCATTTTATTTAATTTGTCTCTCGTGAAAATATATATTTTATTTATAATTTTCAGATATGTACATATATTTTAAATTTTTGCTTTAATTTTTGTCTCCTTTTAATATTTAATTAGATACCTTAAGATTAAAATAAGCTTAAAACGAAACAGCGCCGCAACCCTTTTCTGTTCATCTTGAGAACACAAAACCCTCTTTTGTTAAAATTCGGCGCTGCACAAAATCCTGGCTTTTATATTTTCCAACAAAATACCACTTCGCAACCCTGGATTTTCACGAAGCGTTTCATTCGGGTCGTAGTTTGGCTACTTCGGGCCATTCGGTGTTGTATGCCATATTGGCTGCCATATTGTTCACACTGTCATCGCCATATTGAACACCCTGTCAACTATCTGTCAACCCTAAGATATCTCACTTGTATTCTTCCACAATGATGACGGCGGAGAAAAGAAAAGAATTCGAATTTTTCAGCAGTCTAACTGGAACACCTACAGAATACTGACATTCTGCGTTAAATATTCAAGGAAGGTGGAAGTGCGATCTCTGTGTTTGCAGCCATTTTAATTTCCTAGCGTGCCTTTCGAGCTTTCATAGAATTTTGATTTAACTTATTGTTTAATTTAAGTTGCAGGCAATTTCTTTTAATAAACTAAACTAAGGATTAAACGAATTTATTTGGTTCGTCTCGCATCTTGTGACTACTGTTCTTGGACCTTTTGGGTGGTAAGTGCTTGGCATTTTTTCCCTATTGGTGTGAATTTAGAAAATTGGGGACGCTTTGGCGTCTGAGTTGAGCGGTGACCCGGGTGGCACAGAGGATAGCTTTGGCGACTCAAATGCGTCTTTCGAGGGCCGACAAAATCTAAAAAGGAGGAGGCAGAGAAAGAATAAAAAATCGAGGATGTGTGAAGAAGGGGTTAGGAAAATGCCCGAATTGCAAGGTTTATTGGTCCCAAAGGGTACCTCTGTGCGAGAGGCTCTTACGTTGAAGGAAAATACTTCGTGTGGATCACACACTGAAACTAAAGACAATCTCTTGCAGGGAGCTGCAAGTTACCTTAATTTTGTGCAAATTGGTGGTACGATTAGTAAAACTCAGATAAACTTAACCTCAAATAGCGTGGTTGAGAGTGAGGTTGGCAGCAATGATTAACGAGCTAATGTGGCTTCGGCAGTTATGGCGGGAGTGTCGGGCGTCGCTGATGGCGGTTTTTATGGCAACATAACCTCAAATATTGCAGGCTTCGGTATGGAAAATTATGTACAGAGTAGTAGTAGTTTGGGTACTGGTGTTCCTAATGCAATTGGTGGCAATGTGGGAATTGTGTTTCCAGCTGATTACAAGGGTGTGTTTCCAGTCCTTTTAGACACATCGAAATCGAACTTGTTCGCGAATAAAAACATGAAGAATGGCGTGTTCTTATGGAACAAAATCAAACACTTTGGTATAGAGGGGGTAGATGAGGTACGAGCAGTGGGTAGGACGCTGTATAAGATAGTTTTCTATCTGTGAAGGCTGCAAATGACTGTTTATTTAATGAAAATCTTATTAAGGTCAACATAAGGGCCTTTATCCCAAGGTCCTCTGTTGAAACTTGTGGAGTTGTCCGGTATATATATTGGAGGACATGACTGATGTGGAGATTTTGGAAAGCATCAAATCAGACGTTAAAGTGACCGCAGTGTACAGGCTAAAGAGACGGGACAGAGAGGACAGGAACAAATTTTTACCCACTCAAACGGTGAAACTAAGTTTTGAAGGTAATCAGTTGCCCGATAGTGTGCAAATCTACTTCGCTAATTGTAGAGTATTGCGTTATTTCCCTGCTGTAAAGCAGTGTTACAATTGTGGCCGGTTGGGTCATACGCGACTTGGGTGTAGGTCCAAAACTCGGTGCATTATGTGTGGGACTGAGGGGAAATGTAATGAAAATTGTGCTAATAAAAATTGCATATTGTGTGGTGACCCCAGACATGTCTCGATGAACAGCAGTGTATGTCCTAGTTGGCAAAAAGAGAAAGAGATTATTGAAGTTATGACGATTAAAAAACTGACTAAGAAGGAGGTATATGAGTCGTACTCACAGTTCAGTTCTGTGAATCGGTTCGATGCGTTAGCTGACTTTGATGAGGTTTTCCCTGCTGTAGGCAAGGGTGCGTCAAATGTTGCTAATGAGGATAGTGAGGTTAATAGGCGTTTAGTCAGGAAAAGATATAATACAGTGGTTAAAGAATCTGTGCAAATGGAGAAAGGCTTGACTCTCAAAGCAGCAAAAGTAAAACCTCCCATTATTCCTGTGTGGTAGCAAACTGGTTGGTCGAAAGTGTCGGAGATTGACAAGATAATAAATGCATTATGCAATAGATTTTTTATTGCCAAAGATGATCCGCTCATCTCGGTTATTGCTGCATTAAAGTATAATGATGGAGAGTGTGAGGCCATTGATGAGAGGGTGGACAGGGTGAGAAACAGTAACAGTAATTATGGTAAAAGTTCTGCAATATAACTGCCAAAGTCTTAAAACAAATAAGAGTTATATAGATAGTTTCATTATACAAAATCGGATAGACATAGTTGCACTACAAGGGATTTTCTCGCATGATGACAGTAAGGAGGACCACAAGCTGGTGAACTACAAACTTTTGAAGAAGACCAGGCCTGATGGGTATGGGGTTGTTGCGATTGGTTTCAGAAATGATATTAAGTTTAGAAAGGTTAAGTATCCAACTCAGTATGATTTATTAATTGCGAAAACATTGAACCTAACATGCAATCTGACAACTTGTTGCGTATATTTTCCACCGAATATCACGGCTGCATCTTTTGAATCAGAAATTTCAAAGTTATTTGTGTTCTTGAATGGGCAGAAAAAATGTTCTCTTGTTGGAAGACTTTAATGCTAGAATGGTCAGGTGGGGTGATGCTGTGGACTTTCCAAAGGGGAGAGTGTTGTGTGATCTTCTTGTGTGTTCTCAATTGCGTTGTTTGAACAATGGGTCCAAGACGTACTTTGTGCACTCGGTATTAACTGGTGGTGGACATAGCAGTGTCCTTGATCTTACTTTTACTAATATTGTGACTGGTGTTGAGTGGATGTGCAAGTCGATGTATGTTGGTGGAAGCCATCACTGTCCCATTGTGGTAGTTCAAAGCAGCCTTTTCTTTTTGTATCTAAAAATTTGTTGAATAGGGAACTAGGGAAGATTGATGGTGTTACTAGCATTCAGGAGTTGACTGAGTCCTTGGCTAAAGCAAGGCATAAGGCTACAATTGACTTAAATAAGTTTAAGCCCTCTCCCAAAGCTTGGTGGAATGATTCACTGGCAAAAGAATATAGACTTCTTAATGCAGCGCGGTGTAAGGCAAGGAAGACTAACAGGACCGAAGACACAGAGGAGGCGTGCAGGTTGTTAGAGAATTGGAAAGTACTGGTCAAGGAGGCGTAGAAAGCAAACTTCCTTGAGGCTGTTGAGCTGAACACGAGAAGGGCCTGGTTCTTCATTAACAATGTAAAGAATATGAACAGAAATTCGGTTTCGCAGTGGCCTTCAGTGGAGGATGCAGCTTACTTAAATTTTCTTAATAATCAGATAGTAAATGTTAACTCCCCATCACTTGATGTCATGATGGACAGTCGACAATCTGAGTCTGGGGTGCAAGCTTTGGACTGTAGCAGGATTTTTTCACAGCTTTCGGTTTCTATCGCTAAGAAAAAGTCGTCAGCCGGTGGAGACGATAAAATCACGTACAGAATGCTGAGAGCGGTTCCTGAGGGAACATGGGCTTCTGTGGTTCGGTTGTTACAGTGGCATTTTAATGAGAGCCAAATTGATGACTCGTGGCGTAGAATAAGGATAGTTACGATTCCGAAGGGCAATGCCAGTGTAGATGAGATTGAAAATTTCAGACCCATTTCCTTAATTTCGGTAATGGTAAAAAGCATTAACATGGCGGTCAAGGAGTTGCTTACTGAATGTCTGGAATCAGATAATAAGTTGCCTTCTAGGTGTTTCGCGTATAGAAAGAATAAGTCAACGGCGATGTGTTTAACCGAATGTTTGCAGGTCATTGGTAGTGAAAAGTTTAAGAAAAAGAAGGTTTTTGTCTGTGCTCTGGATCTCTCGAATGCGTTTAATTGCGTGGACATTGTCAAGTTGGTCCAATTGCTTAAGGAATATGGTGTACATCAAAAAATCTATAGTTGGATCTACAACTTTCTACATAGGCGGACTCTGATTTTGAGGAATAGTGAACTTGTGGTGGAGAATGGGTTACCTCAGGGGAGCTGCCTATCTCCGGTCCTTTCCAATGCGTATACAGCTGGTCTCCACTGTTTTGAAGATGGAA
Source organism: Rhagoletis pomonella (assembly GCF_013731165.1). Lineage (NCBI taxonomy): Eukaryota > Metazoa > Arthropoda > Insecta > Diptera > Tephritidae > Rhagoletis > Rhagoletis pomonella. Next base: position 608 of record NW_023469746.1, on the reverse strand, counting down.
GCACTCACATCTTTCAATTTTCAGATGACTTTCTGCTTGTTTCAACAGGCAGAACCACTGCAGGTGCACTTAAAAATTTACAAGAGAAGCTTGTAGAGTTCTATAATGCATGTGTTGGTCTTTGCCTAAAAATTAACATTGTAAAAACAAAGTTTATGTACATGGTTAGGGGTTGTAGAAACTCATTTTCCTTAAGACTAGATAGTGGTAATATTGATCAGGTGAGACAGCTGAAATTTCTTGGTAGGATTGTATGTGCTTCGGGTGCACTGAGAGACCACGTTGTAAAAGTCAGGAAGGAAATTGTTCCGGCTACTAACCTAATAAAGCGCCTTACCTCTATAAAGGCTGGTCTGGCACCTAAGGTTTCGTTAAACATTTACAAAGCATTTGTGAGGGCTAAGGCGGAGTATGGCTGCACAACTTGGGCTAATGCTCCTTTTGGTTATAATAAGAAATTATCTTGCGTTGTTAACGAAACCTTGAGAAGGTGTATTGGTGTGCCGCCCAGTGCTCCAATCCACTCCAGGTTTGCACTTGCTGGTGAACTGCCTCCCTTGGTTAGGGCGAGATGGTTAACTGTGAAAGAACTAGTAAAACAGTGGTTT
>NW_023469745.1:0-5232 GCF_013731165.1 Rhagoletis pomonella | reverse complement strand
GTTGGAAAAGCGTAATTTGGCCACCTCCGGAAGAAAAGTGGAATTATGATCCCGTTTGCGGGAGGCTATGGAAGCTGAAGGCATCGACGTGGACAAATACGACTTCCAGGGTAAATCCGACGATGCATCCGCAAAGGACGAACAGAAGGATGAGGCTGCTTGTTCGTCGAAGGATGTGCAGCAGACATCCGGGAAGGTTGAAGAACAGCAAAAGTCTCCAAGTTCATCAACAGCTATGGACATGAACACGTTATTGGCTGCCATGTCACAGATGTCATCACAGATTTCATCCCAGCTGCAAGTGCAGGAAACACGCATGTCCTCGCAGCTGGAAGCACAGAAAACGTACATGTCATCGCAGCTAGATGAAAAGATTACTCAGCTACAAGAAAATTTATTTAAAGATAACGCGGAACTCAGAGAGAGACAGGATAAAATCGAGGAACGACAAGATAAAATCGAAGAGCTAATTCAGGAGAAAGTCGAGGCTAAGGTAGAAGAGTTGGAAGGTCGCCTCCGAGATATGCAGTTGAATCGCCCACCTTCTTCGACCAGCGCGCCCAAGGTAAAGACTCCATGCTTTGACGGCACGATTCCTTTCCAAGTCTTTAAGCTCCAGTTTGAGAAGACAGCTACAGCAAATCACTGGAGCATGGAGGATAAATCCGCTGCACTGTTCGTTGCATTAAAAGGACCTGCAGCGGAAATCTTGCAGACTATTCCTGATTGTGAAAGGAACAGTTACGATGCGTTAATGGGTGCAGTGGAAAGACGTTATGGTAGCGAGCACAGGAGACAGATTTACCAGATGGAGCTGGAAAATCGCTGCCAGAAATCCAACGAGACTCTACAGGAATTCGCCTCCGAGGTTGAAAGGTTGGCTCATTTGGCAATTGGAGATGCATCTGGTGAGCACCTCGAAAGAGTAAAAATCCAGAGGTTCATCAACGGAATGCGGGACGTGTATACCAAGCGCGAGACGTATGCAAATCCAAAGCCAACATTTGCTGAAACGGTCTCGTATGCTCAGACACGTGAAACGGCAGCGCTCCTAAGTAGCCCAGCCTACAAAGCCCATCGAGTAGAAGTGGAAACACCTGACGTGATGAACGAGATCCTGAAAACACTCAAGTCGATGGCAGGGAAGAATACTCCTGGTGCAACCGAGAGGAAGGATGGTGCTAGAAAATGTTTTAGTTGCGGAAAACCAGGCCACTTCGCACGCGAATGTAAGACGGGTTCCAACAGGTCAAACAGTTCAGCAGTACGTAAACGCAGGACTGAGGATGACGAGCCCAACTCCGACCAGTCGTTAAACTAAAACGAGCCAGCAGCAAGGGGCGCACGCTGGCTCCCGCAATTGAATGCCCCATAATCTCCGTCTCGAGAATTGGCAGAAAAGCGAGCAACGTTACTGTTGGTGGATATGTGGACGGACATGAGCGAGTACTAACTGTGGATACGGGCGCATCACATTCCATCATTCGATCTGATTTGGTCACTAAAGAGGTAAGGCCATTACCTGGAGCAAGGTTGAGGACAGCAACTGGTGAGGACACCCAAGTTGTAGGAGAGGTAACATGCAAAGTCGCAATAGGGAATGTGACGGTGTTACACAAGTTCATAGTCGCGGCGATTATGGATGAAGTCATCATTGGATTAGACTTTTTATTTGGTCAAGGTATGAAGATCGACATGAAGAACAGGATCATGAAGTACGACAACATGGAAGTGCCCCTTAGGTTTGGGTATGATGGTCCATACAGCAGCAAGCGAGTGATCCTAGAGGAAAGCGAGCAGATTCCACCGAAGTCAGAAGCAGTTGTGTGGGCAAAGATTGATGGAGATTGTGGGACAAACAAATTGTGGGTTGTTGAAGCGACATAAAATTCTACACCGGACGTACTTATTGGTAAAACCCTGGCTAAGACGTACTGGGGCAATGTCGAGAGGTAGAGGCAATCTTCAACTGCGAAAAGTTACCTGAAAGCGATTCCATTGGCGAGAATGACATTGCGGAAGACATTAATGCATGGACGGAAGGGTTGGAAGAAAAATACCAGCACAAGGCTAAGGAACTTCTCCGAAGATACTGCAACATATTCGACAAGGATGGCGACAAACCAGGCAGGACTAACGTTGTGAAACATCGCATTGATACTGGCGATGCAAGGCCAATCCGTCAAGCTCCTCGGCGTGTTCCACTTGCCAAACGTGAAACTGTTAGCCAAATAATAAAAGAAATGAGTGAGAGTGGTGTGATTGAACCATCAGCGAGTCCATGGAGTTCGCCGGTAGTACTTGTGAAGAAGAAGGATGGTCAAATGCGGTTCTGCGTAGACTACCGGAAACTAAACAATGTGACGAAAAGGGACAGCTGTCCTCTTCCCAGGATCGATGACACTCTGGACTCGTTGACTGGAACAAAGTGGTTCTCAACACTCGACCTTAAGAGCGGTTATTGGCAGGTGGAGGTAAGTGACGAGGATAAGGAGAAGACAGCTTTCAGCGTTGGAGACGGTCTGTGGCAATTCACGGTGATGCCCTTTGGATTATGCAACGCTCCTGCCGCTTTTGAACGACTTATGGACCATGTGCTCAAAGGACTGCATTGGAAAACATGTTTGGTGTATCTAGACGACATTATCGTATTGGGTAAAAGCTTTGAGGAACACCTGAACAATTTGGAAGAAGTTTTCCAGAGGATAGCTGGCGCTGGTCTGAAGCTAAGTCCTAAAAAATGCTCACTGTTCAGGAAGGAGGTGAACTACTTAGGGCACAAGGTGACAACGGAGGGCATCTGTACTGCGAAGGAAAAGATAGAAGCAGTAAAGGATTGGCCAAGACCTAGGAACCTGCACGAACTACGAAGTTTTCTTGGGCTATGCACCTACTACCGCCGATTTGTTCCGAATTTCGCCAGCGTTGCTAATAGCCTCCACGAGCTCACTAGGAAAAATAGAGCCTTCGAGTGGAACAAGGAGCAGGAGGAGGCTTTCCAGACTCTGAAGGAACGACTATGTACTGCACCTATGCTAGCGTATCCCGTTCCAGGTGCAACGTTTATTTTGGATACGGATGCTAGTGGTTATGCCATAGGAGGCGTACTGTCGCAGGTAATTAATGGGCAGGAGAAGGTAGTTGCCTACTATAGCCGGTCGATTGGAAAACCAGAGAGGAACTACTGCGTAACTCGGAGAGAACTACTAGCATTGGTGGACTGCGTCAAACATTTCCACAAGTACCTCTATGGGCAACGTTTCCGAGTTCGAACGGACCATGCAGCGCTGAAGTGGCTACTACAGTTTAAGAATCCAGAAGGACAGCTAGCTCGGTGGATTGAGAGACTGCAAAGTTATGACTTCGCTATTGAGCACCGCAAGGGAAGTGTCCACGGTAATGCTGATGCCATGTCCCGCCGACCATGTAGCCTGGAATGTAAACACTGCTCAAAGCTGAGGGAAAAGAGGACATTATAGACGTCCGTCTAACGACAATAACACCAGCGGAAGAGTGGAAGGAAGAACAGCTACGAAAGTGTCAGCAGGAAGATCCAGATCTGGAGCTTTTGATGCATGGACTGGAGGTGGACAGGAGGCCAACTAAGGAGCAAATGGCAGCAGAAAGCCCCATCGCAAAGGCGTACTGGGCACAATGGAACAGCTTAAAATTAATATCTGGCTGTTTGCATAGGGTATGGGAAAGCGAAGATGGCCAGTGCTCCCGCAACCTGATAGTAGTTCCAAGGGTAAGAATTCCGGATGTACTCAAGGAATTCCACAATGGTCCTAGTGGAGGGCACCTGGGAATCACGAAGACCCTGGAGAAGGTTAAGCAGAGGTTCTATTGGGTTGGTTATCGGCAATCGGTCGCAGAGTGGATTGCTAACTGCGCGGAGTGTATTGCAGCTAAGGGGCCGAAATCCAGAAGTCATGGCCAGATGAAGCAATATAACTCAGGTGCACCTTTCGAGCGGATTGCCATGGATGTAGCCGGTCCATTTCCTATGAGCGCACAGGGAAACAAATACGTCCTTGTGGTTATGCACTACTTTAGCAAATGGCCGGAAGTATACCCGATTCCAAACCAGGAAGCTAAAACAGTAGCGGAGGTATTCACCTACAATTGGGTTGCGAGATACGGTGTACCTATAGAGCTGCACTCTGACCAGGGAAGAAATTTTGAGTCGGCAGTGTTCCAAGAGATGTGCCAGATACTGGGTATCCGGAAAACTCGAACGACGGCTCTTCATCCCCAATCAGACGGCATGGTGGAACGGTTCAACCGAACCCTGGAAGAGCATTTGCGGAAGGTCGTGGACAAGAATCAAAAATATTGGGATGTCCGGATACCCTTGTTCCTGATGGGATACCGGTCAGCAGTGCATGAAACAACGGGTAAAACTCCGGCAAGGGTAATATTCGGCAGTGACCTCCGTTTGCCTAGTGATCTGAAGTTTGGGGTGACTGGTGATGCTAGAAGGATTGGAAAAGAGACGTCAAACATCCTGGAAGAGGAGCTGAGAGAGATACATGCTCTTGTGAGACAGCGCACACAAATTATGAGTGACAAGATGAAAGCCAGGTATGATAAGGCGATGAATTCCGAGGGTTTCCAGGAAGGAGATTTGGTGTTGCTGTACAATCCACAACGAAAGAAAGGTTTGTCCCCAAAACTACAATGCAACTGGGAAGGTCCGTATAAGGTCGTAAAACGGCTAAATGACGTAGTGTATCGGATCCAGACCGTTGGGAGACCAAGAAACAAGATGAAGGTGGTCCACTTGGAAAGGCTTGCAGCGTTTGGAACCGCAAGTTTGTCTGATCGGGACGATCAGACTTTGGTGGAGGGCAGTGTGGCGAATACTGCGGCAACACAAAGCGAACAACGAGAAATAGGCAGAATGTTCGAAGAATGACGTAGAATGTTCCACAAAGAGAAACGTCAAGTTGGATGAACACTGCGAACAGCGAGAGAAAGAGAATGAGCGATAAACTTCAGAATGTTCTAGAGTTGCCATAAGTGCCAGCGCAGGTATATATGGGCGCCGCCACCGCGAGGTGAGTTAGTTACAAGTCAGCAAGCTACAAGTAAACTGAGCAGAGAAGCGAGTTGCGAATAAGCAAGCTATAAGTTTAATTGTGTTAACAAGTAGTAAAGCGTTGTAATTGCTTTAACAAGTATTGTAGTGTTTTTACTGTATTAGCAAGTATTGTAAAATTGTTTGTTGTA
>NW_023469744.1:0-5235 GCF_013731165.1 Rhagoletis pomonella | reverse complement strand
ATGCAGTCTAATGTACATATGTATGAAAGCAGCAAGAGCTCAAAGAAACTTCAACCGTGAAAAAAGATGTTTCAATGATTTTATGAATGCGTGCCACATCTATACATACATATGTATGTACATATAAAGTTAAATATGTTTTTAGAGTAAAGCACAGAGTCTTACACTCAAGAGTATGCATATTTATATGCGAATATACCCTGCAGGCCAAAATTTAGCTAGTGAAAGGAATCTCAGTTAAACATAGGGCGTTTTCGCCGCAGACTATACAGCTCAGCTCGTAGACACTTCTGATCCAAAGCGGAATGCGAAATCGTTAAACAATTATTTTGTTAGTGTTTGTCCCAAATTTAACTTTGACGTTGGAATGAATGCAAATGCAAACAGTAATCGAAATATAAATTACCGATCGAAAATAATGCCCGATGATTGGAATCTCCATTTAGTTTATCTAACCACACGAAGGGGGAAGATGCTGTTGTTTGAGCCAATTGTTGTTAGATAAGCCTATCACCTCTATTCTGCAACTCTTTCGTATTCGGAATTTGCTACGAATCGTAGAAATAGTATGCTGCAATCCGAATCGTATTTTCGAACTTTCGAAAGTCGTAACAATGGCATGCCTAAAAACGATCGAGTAAGCCTTTTTGCGTAATTTTGTACGAAAACAATTCTGTGTCGGAGGCGAGATAAAAGATGTAAATCGATGTGTGTTTGCAGGAAATATTAGTGTTGTACATTTAAACAGATAAATTTGCCTTTCGCATATACGTATATTTTTATCCACTGCTTTATATAAACAAGCAAAAAAAGAATCTTTGATGCCCCTTATCGAGAAACTTGGGTCCGTATTAGTTATTTGTACAATGATTTTCGGTTGTTGTGTCCAAACGCATAACCCGAATCCAAATACTGTAACATGCACGTGTAACCAAAGGATTAAACTTTTATTTAAAGTAAAATTTCAAATTTCCGACCACTAGCTTATTAATAAATTCGGCACTTTTGCAAATTCCGATGTGTGCACAGAAATGTTGTATAGCTTTGACATGCGGAAGCCCCTCGTCTCCGGCAACACAGAAAGGCAAATTCTAGTTAGTAAGGGTTATAATGCCTAAGCGCGGCCGAAGGCAGAATCAAGCGCAATAGGTGGTGGACCTAACAAAGTGCGTATTTTCAATAGCTTGGAAGGATCTGTTATTGCATTAACTGGATTGGGAACCAGTTCTTCAGGTATAGGAGTTTTGGCTTGTGGTTCAACTTGCAAATTAAATAAAAATAATAGCAAATGCAATAGAAGCCATAGTTTCCTCCAAAATATAAAAAATCAAACAATTTTACTAAAAATAAGCGTTTCATGAGTGTTTTTTTTAATTCCTTTCCACTTTGTTTTCCTTCATTCAGCTGTCTTCGAAAAACAACTGACAGCTGGCAATGCTGCACATGTTTCCGCAAGGGTTGCATCATGTGGATTTTTCGTTTTTCGTAGCGTAGCTACGAATTACGGATTACGAAAATTCGGGTTCTAGAGTAAGGGGGTATATGTTAAGTCCTTTTCGAAGAAACTTGAAACAGAACAGGATGTCGCAATCTTTATTATTACCCGAAATAACAATGCCTGACATTTACTTTTTAAAAATAATTTCATTCAAATTTTGGCCGAGACTACACTGTAGGTGGTCCATTCGGAAGGTCAAATTTTCAATTAATCTTTCCAGCAATACGCGAATTACGCGAGTAATGTTGGTTTCCAAGTTTTTAATCATAGCTGGCTAACCGCGAAGACTTTTGACTTCACATAACCCCGAAGAAAAAAAGCCAGAGGTGTGAAATCACACGATAACTTGCCGAAACCAAATGTTCTCGGGCTTAAATTTTAGACAACAAAAAGTCCGTTATGTTCTGTCAGCGGCCAGTCGTTCCCAGTCGCCGCCTTCCATAAGGTTTATTAATGACGAAAATAGCTTTTCCCGTAAATCCTGTAAAACCTGCAAATCGTGAAGCGCCTGGAACAGGGCTATTTTAAGCAAGGCATAAACGTTGTGACAGTTGACCATAGGGAAATTTTGCCGATATAGCCGGTCAAAATTATTTATTTAGTTTATATTATTTTTTATAACTCTTTGATTGACTATGTGTCAATGCAATTGTTTTTCAATGAATAATGACTTTAAATGTTGGTTAAAAGCCTGGTTATGAAAGACTTAGATTTGACTTACATAGAAACTTAGAAACGATTATTCTGCATGTCATCTATTACTTTTCCCCATGGTACAAAGAAGAAGGTAGTTTCACTTAAGGCGAATTAATATAAGGTGATAGCAGGAGTACAAAAACAAAAATTTACATGTATTTTGTTTTTGCTTTGGCGGCATGAACTGTCAAAATCTGTAAGAGTGTGTGTAGAAATTCAAACAAAATTTTTCAATTTGATATCAGAAGCCGTGCGGCGAAACACATACACAAAATCAGCTGAGCTAGTAACACCACCTTATATAAATTCGCCTTGGTTTCACTCAAGCCATGCTAGCCAGCCATTTGATTTTCGCTGGGATTATGACATTTTCATCAAAAACTTGCTACCAGTTTAAAAATAATAATACATTTTTTTTCTGAAAAGAATTTGATCGACAAAGCAAGAAATAAAATAATTTTTTTAAATAATAAAAAGAAAAATGAGTTACGCATTTGGCAGCTGCAAAAATACAAAATATCATTGCAAGGAAACGGTACACATTTTCTAGCTCTCCGGCGCTTTCTTTTATGAATTCAATATTTGAATATAAAGTTAAAAGAGAACAAAAGTAAATATGAAGATGAGAAAATTACTTCTTGATGGGTTTGTTGAATTTATTAAATAAAAATATTTAATACTGTTAACGAAACATACATACATAGGGGTTTTGGGGTACGTTGAGAAATACCATATCATGTCGGGCGCTCGTTTAGTATATTCAAGGCTTTTCTTCGCGAAAATCATATGAAAATGCTGCCAGAAAACTTCAAAAATGTATCCAGTAGTTCAATGTACTGCAACTATATAGTTAAAAATTCGAAAGTATTTTTTGATTATTTTTCGGTTTTTGTCTTTTTTTAGTGCTTTATTTTACCTTTTTTTGCGATTTCTAGTGCCTTTTTTAGGCTTCTAGTGCCTTTTTCTGCCTATTTCGTTATTTTATTTTGCCTTTTACAGCCTATTTCGTTATTGTATTTTGCCTTTTTATAAGTTCTTAGGTCCTAAAAATCCGTTCCCTGATAATAGTAATAGATTGGCGCTTACACATATGTATGTTAGTGTTTGGCCGAGCTTCTCCTCGATTTATGGCGTGCGCTTTGATGTTGTCACTCAAAGGGGGGGGACCTATAGTTTTACGCCGACTCCGAACGGTGATTGTATTTTTATGAGAAGGTGTTTTTCATGGCAGAAAAACACTCGGAGGTTAGCCATTGCCTGCCGAGGGGCGACCGCTGTTAAGAAAAAACCTTTTTTTATATTTTTTTGCGATGTTGCTTTTACCAGGGATTGAACCCAGGTCCTGCGGAGTGGAAGCACGCACTGCTTACCACGATCCGTTGTATTTCGAAGTAAAATTGCATTCTTTTTAACCGACTTCCAAAAAAGGAGGAGGTTATCAGTTCGTCGGAATATTTTTTTTTCTATGTATGTTACCGCATAACTTTGGACCACGTCAATCGATTTCGATAATTCTTCTTTTGCATCTGGTTTAGATCCGATCATTGGATCATGAAAAAATTAACGGTACTTCTAAATTTTTATATGAGAATTGAAGTAAGTATATCATGTACTATACTTGTTTGGTTACATCTGAGAAGGCTCAAATATTTACACCCATTATCTGTGAAAGAAATTCCCATCTCTAAATTCTCTAATTTATTTTTTAAATATTAACAATATGGTAAGGCTGCTAGCAACATGAACAAATTATGAAGCTTAAAAAATCCCAGTATCCGTCATAAAGTTGTCTATTGAAACTACCTTCTTTATTTACCATACTTTTCCCTTTTTTTGATTCTCAGCATTTGTATGTATTTGTACAGGTAAAATTGTAACCGTTTAATTTGTTTGTTGTGGAAATGAATAACAACTAGGCAGGTGTGAATACCCCATATGTAAAAAGCCTGTAATATATCCCAAGGACAAAGAATTAGGCGCTGGAGTGTCCATTCAATTCACCAAGATTGGGGGTAAAAATGGTACCAGCGCACAGTCTTCAAAAGGCACTACACACGCATTGATTTATCGGCCAACCAGTTGACCAACCTACTTAACGAAATTCCCTACAAACGCACCAAGCAGTTGGCCGATTTCATTTGAGTAAGAGTTTTTGAACGGTGAACAACACAACAGCGCCGGTAAACTTTTATGCTATGCTAGGAATGCTTCTCCTTTCAATGTCTTTGTTATTGCTACCGCCCCGTTTGCACATACTATACGCATTTTCACTAGCGAAACGAACCGAAAAACACACGTTAACGTTAATACGCATTTAAAACAAGTAATTTTTAGCAAAAAAAAAAACCGACTTTAACTCTCATATAAAATATATATATATGTCTCATGATCCACTGATCGGATCTTAACCAGATTAGTGGGACACTAACTTTCCGATGCAAAAAGAATTATCGAAATCGGTTAACGTGGTCCAAAGTTATGCGGTAACATACATAAAAAAAAATAAAAAAATAAAATAAAAACAAGTAATTTTTAGCAATCAAAAAACCGACTTCAACTCTCATATAAAAAAAAAATATATATATATATATCTCATGATCCGCTGATCGGATCTGAACCAGATTAGTATGGGACCACCTCTGAGACACTACAAAAGAATTATCGAAATCGGTTGACGTGGTCCAAAGTTATGCAGTAAAATACATAAAAAAAAAAAAAATATTCCGACGAACTGATAACCTCCTCCTTTTTTTGGAAGTCGGTTAATAAAAAAAATAAAAAAATATTCCGACGAACTGGTAACCTCCTCCTTTTTTGAAAGTCGGTTAAAAAATTTTATCGCATTTAAGTTGCCAACTTGTTTACATACAGAGCAGCAAGTTGACCAATCTGCCTCAAAATCAAAATTTTTTGATATTTTTCTAACCTGACGAACAACTTATTTACCACCAACTTCTAGCGGTTGGCCCACTGCTTGGCCGCTAAATCAATGCGTGTGTAGGGCCTTTAAGAGAATTAAGGAGCGACGGAAGACAAATTTT
>NW_023469743.1:0-5235 GCF_013731165.1 Rhagoletis pomonella | reverse complement strand
GGCCATAAATTGGGAACCATAAGTCACATGAACTTGAAATTTGGTATCATGTCATATCAATAGTAGGTGCTTATAAAAAGGTTTATATAAATGAGTTTGTAAAAGGGATATGGCGCATCCCATAGGTGTGGATATTTTTATCATTTATAACTTCGGAGACATAAGTCCCTCGAACTTGAAATTTAATATCCAGACATTTCAATGGTAGGTGTTTGCTGTTATACGAAAATGGTTCATTCATAATGAATAAAATTGCTTCCGAATTAATCATTCTACCAGAAAAGTGCAGCTATGCTAAAACAGCTAAGCGAGTAGGCAGCTAAACGGAATGTACTGTAGTAGACTAATTCTAATTTAGAAATTTGATCGTTACCTTAATCCACCTAATATTAATAATGGAGCCCGATTTAAAGTACAAGTGATGATCAATATATAATTTAGTTAAAGCACGATAAAGCTAAAAGTATGGCTCATAAGGATGCCTTAATGTAAACAAAGAAAATAGTTTGCCTCCTTTAAATTATGCTGAACTGAATATTTGTATTACTGTTTTATATTTTTATTTGTTTACCCCGAACGACGTTGGGTGCTCTGCTAGTTCTAAATAAAGAATGTTTTTTTGTTAAGCTTCTCACAAAAGTATATGTCGAGCGGGTGACAATTGAATTCCAGCGATGTCTTGATTTGCACCCTAACGATTCTTTCATTTCTATTACAATTTCATTTATTTCTATTACAATTTATTCAAAATACACTAACACACTGAACCGAAAACACCAATACAATAACCAAAAACACACCTACAGCCTGCCAAACACACACCTACAGCCTGCCAGAAAAAAAACGGTAAGAAGAAGAGTTACTTTACTTATGGAACTGTTCGATGGTACATGTATGTTTTTTCAAAAGTAAAAAAAAAAGAAATTTTTTAATATTTATCGAGTGCGCCGTCAGTATAATTGTGACTAACTAATAGTTTTGTAATTAAAGTAATATTCTGCACCTGTGAACTGAATTTTAGATTTTATAAAATGCTTTCAGTATGCTAAGATTTTGTGCAACTTCAACGCGTGACTGACGGGCTCTGTTGCATGATTTTAGTGACTGACTAATGTCGTACTACTTTCTAATCAAAATCCTGCTCGCAGTTAGTTTTTCAGATTTTATAAAGTAGTTGCAAGATTTAAGGTTTCTATACAAACGCTAACCAATTAGACTGACTGACGCCAGGCTATTTCTCTACACCACAAATGTGGCATAATATCGGAAATTTAGCTCTTATAAAATGCTTGCAATGCATTGTCGCTCGCCTCCCCGACTAAAACGGATTAGAAGTTTAGGAGCTGATTCATCGACAATTTTGCATAATTAAAAAAATAATAATAATAAAAAGAGTTACTATCGGTAAAAATATCAACATGAAAGATCGTCTTTACTTTTGGATTCTTGCACGTCAAAGCATGATTCTTCATTAATACAATAAGGCCCTGTTCATCTAAATTGAATAATATACGTAGAAGTTATGAGCACTTAAGTAGAGATAAATAAAAAAGATTCTATGCAAATTTATGATTTGCATAATATGCATATTTGCATATATATCAGAAATGGTAATACTTAGGAAGACAAATGCTATAACAGATAACTGTACAGTTCCGTCTCACCTATTTTTGTGGTAAACCTTACCGTTTTTCTGGTAAATTAAAAAAATTAATTTAAGTGACTTTTGACTTTAAATAATTTTTTTTCGCAGACGTGGGATCGATGGGGACTTTTGACATTTCATTCATAATAGTGGTCGCAACATTCGTACCAATTTTCAGCTTTATGCGTATTATTGTAAGCTTACCCCTTTTTTTTGAGTTAACTTGACGGGCTATTGATTTGTAGCGTCACCTGGCGGTTCTTTAAATAAGAAATAGATAACAAAAATAAATTCTTCGAATCAAAAACCCCCAAATATAAATTTGTATTAAAATAAAGTAGTATTCGTAAATATTATTCTGCATATTAACCTAGCATCAATTAAAGACTACAATCTGATGGGAATGATGTCGAAAAAAATCGATCCATGAACCCAAAAAATTTGAAACAAATCAAACACATGAAGTGTGAACCCCGTCCATTTTGGTATGTCTTTAAGCCGCCGCTTAAACTTAATTCAGCGGCCGTGCGCGCATATTTTGGCCGAAGCAGTGTCGAGGCGCCTCCGAAAATGATTCCCGAGCGCACACCTACCATCATCGTGGCAAGTTAGTTGAAATTCAGTTCAGCTATTAACGCCGGTCTACGCGCACGCGCCCCTTCAAATTAGTATTTGTGATTAATACGAATATTAAACCTTGTTTATATGTATACACTAGACTGCATCACCCAAAGAAGTTGCGATTTTTCCGCCGGGATTACAAAATCTATTACATTTTAAGACCAAAGTATTTCGGAAAAATATTAAGATTTAAGCGAGCTGGCCCGATTTGAAAATACCTCCAAAAATGGAGTTTCTTATGAATAAAAATAGTTTCTTTAAGAACTTTTTGAAAAAAAGTCCCCAGTTTAAATTTAGGAATATATACGAATAGAAATGCTCAAATTACAAGCTCAAAAACCGTAGTTCTTGCGGTGTTTTCAAAATATTTTAACACCCTTGAGTCACAAGTATATACAAGTATATATTTTATCAATCATAGCACATCATACCAATAATTTCATGTATTAAAAGAATTGAAAATGAAACAGAATAAAAAAAATTTAAATCAGAAAAATAAACAAAATTAAGTGAAATAATGTTTAATTTCCAACAAAACCTACAAGTGTATGTATGTGACTGAATCGCCTAAAAATATATTTACATAAAAGCAGATTATAGTAGAAAACATCTCCCTTATCTGTAGATTAGAAAAAAAATATTAGCCATACAAATTATTCCAAACGAAAACTTAAAATTGATAAAAACCCATAACTAAATTTTACTAATTTATATTAGAGGTTTTGAAGTTTATCCCACTGTAAGTATGAAACCAGTAGCCATGTGTTTCCATGTTTCAAAAAAGGAAGTAATTCCATTGCCACTTTTTCTTCGCCATATTAACAACCTGACAATTAAGCAGATTGTGACATTTCACACTACCATACGCAATATCTCAACTCCTTCACATTTTATTATTAATTTTACTTAAAAACATTTTCTTCTTACAATCAAAATTTGGACAAGCAAAATTTCTTTTTCTCTTGAAAGAGAGATGCTCAATAAGTTGATAATTATAGTTCTCATTTGCACACTATCAATAAATTATTAATTTTTGTTTCACACCAACTCCAATATTGAACAGTAAAATATATTTAAATTTTACCCAAATAAACAACAATATAGATTAATGGTCAAAGACATATGGGGGATTCACAAGACGTGTTAAGCGTCGTAATGTGTTAAAGTCTTCAAATTTTTAAACGTAAAAAAAATGGCTGATATTTTTTAGGCGTTTTGTAACTTAAAAAAAAATTCATTAGAATCCACTCGAACAAGTAATTATATAATTTTCAGCATGCATTAGCAGAGTGTACTTTTTTTCTTGGTTTGTTTGGTTGGGATAAAGACACTAACGATTTTTAAAATCTGTTCAACCATTTTTCAAATTATTGTTGCTTTGCCACAATAAGTTTTTCATTAAAAATGGCCTCAAGCTCAATAAAAATTATTGAATATAATTGTTATAAGGCCATAAAATAACAAAACACGAATAACTTAAGGACGAGGACACCTAAAAGTTAAACATTCTAAAAATAGAATTATTAACAAAAACCAACAACCACATGCTTGATTGTGTTGGCTTAACAAAGTGAAAAAGTGGGGAAAAGGCAACGATAATTAACAAGGCGAACTTAGCACAGTGCATAGGCAACTGGCTGAGTCAGTGGGATCGTCGGTTCGAAGCCTACTGAAAGAAGTCTGGTGAGGAAATGTGCTGATTTCCGAAATAGCTATCACTTCTACCATTTTTTCAAATTATTGTTGCTTTTCCACTATAAATTTTCATAAAAAACGGCTCAATAAAAATTGTTGAATATAATTGTTATAAGGCCAAAAAATAACAAAAAAACAAATAACTTAAGGACGAGCACACCTAAAAGTTAAACATTCTAAAAGTAGAATTATTAGCAAAAACCAGCAATACCAACAACCACATGATCAAGTGAATTGCAGCGGAATAGCTGCGCTTGATTGTGTTGGCATAACAAAAAAATGAAAATTGTGGAAAAAAGCAAACGATAACTTATAAGGCGTACTTAGCACGGTGCATAGGCAACTGGCTGAGTCAGTGGGATCGTCGGTTCGAAGCCTACTGAAAGAAGTCTGATGAGGAAATGTGGTGATTTCCAAACAGCTATCACTTCTACGATTTTTTCAAATTATTGTTGCTTTTCCACAATAAGTTTTTCATTAAAAACGGCCTCAAGCTCAACACAAATCGTTGAATATAACAGTTATAAGGCTATAAAATAACAAACAACAAATAAAATATGTTCACTCAAATTTTATTAAACTATTTAAATATAAAGTTTTTGCGAAGTGGTTATCGAATTTAATGTAAACTATAAACATTTTTAAGATAATATAAGAATTATTTTCTAAACGAAAATATAAATTAAACTCTTCTATAAATAATCCCGAATGTATGTATAATATATAATCTCCTCTACTAAAAAACTTAAACTGGTAACGCCGCTTCGAATTTTTCACAATCGAGTAATTGTTACAAATCTGCTTTTCAATCAAAAAGTTGTTTATTGAAACTACCCTTTTTTATGTGTATACATCTTTGGTTTCGGTAGGGGTAAAATTTGGGAAGCTGTAACGCATAGCCTAGCAGAAAATTTCGAAGGCCTTACCATGTGTATTGCAACAGAAAATTTTCAATTTCATTAGAGGCACCCTGTTCCTACTTGATATTGCACATGGTTACATACATTTAGGCATATGCATAGTAAGAATAAATGCGGATTTAAGATTACTTCCGTTTATGCAAACTCCGCGCATGCATAGGGCATTGTACATATATGTATACATACTTAAGTTTGTGTGTGCATACATATGTATGTATGGACCATTTGTTGCAAGTGGTTGTGGTATTCATAGCATGGTGTTAGGCATAGGTTTAGTCCTATTGATAAAAAAGTAGGGCGAAAATTAAAAAAAATAGTGATGTCATTTTAACTGCGACCGTTGATAACTGATGA
>NW_023469742.1:0-5236 GCF_013731165.1 Rhagoletis pomonella | reverse complement strand
AAAAAATGCAGTTTTTCCACCGGAGTTATAAAATGTATGATATAGACTTCGCCGAAAATATTTAGATTTATTTACGTGAGTTGGACCGATTTAAAAATATTTAAGTACTTCGAAAAATATCTTTAATTTTTAATTTTTTTATTTTTATGCAGATCTTTAAGCTTGAGGTGATTTCTTTGGAAAATATTTTTTTTAGAAACTAATTTATTAAAAACAAACATGTAGGTATTTTCAAATCACTCCAGCTCAAGTAAATCTTAATACTTTTCCTAAATATGTTTTCAAAAGTTTTAAAATATTTAAATATATTGATTTATAGCGATTTTTGTGTTTGTTTGTATGTAGGGCTGCACACTTATATACATACGTACATACATATATCTACGTATTTAAGTACTATGTAGTTACATAGTTATGTATTGGCAAATGTTGATAGCGCTAAAAATGGTAATTGAATAGAAAAAGAAGACTGCAAAAGTACGAGCAACTTCCGTCAAAACGGGCTACTTGCATCCGTTTAGTTTCTTATCTTAATACATGCGTATGTATATGTAAGGATGTATGTATGTATAAGCACGCTAGATAATTGCCTGCGCCAAGTCCTTCCGCACCTTTTCCATCCATTCAACAGAAAGATTATCTTCTTGGATATGGCCCTACGATCTCACAGACACATCCCCTAATTCGATATCCCAACGGTTCGGAACCAGCCAAGGCATTAGAACTCCTATCAAATCAAAGGTGATTATGTCAAGCATCTTCACGGAGGATGTTTACGCCATAGGCCTGTCAGCTGAGATAAACTTTCAGCGAAAATACCACAACGATGCTAAATAGCGTCATCTTTAGAGACCAAGTGAAATTTAAATACTCGTTGGCTTCTGAGCGCCAAAAGAGGCAAAATTTCCTATCTACCTTGACACAAGCTCACTGAAAACAATAAAAAATCAGGCGTTGCTTGCTTTCAAGGCTGGCCCTTGTAAGGGATACGCACACTGTCAGAGAAGAGCTTAGGAAATAAGAATGAGTAAACAGAAACCTGCGCTGCAAGCTGGCAACTCGGCAGCGCTAGGTATTGTTAGGTTACAATAGTAAATTAATTGCAAATTTTTTTATCTCTTTTACACTGGGTACAGCGTCTTGAGCCTACATATATCAACCAGGGGATACTCAGAAGAGTTTCTAAGAGTAAGTCACGAGCCCCAGGTTACCGCTCGCAGGCATATTTACAAAGAGACAGGGAAAGCCAATAAGTTCATAATCTCTGTTTTGTGAGACTCTGAGCGCTGCTTAGTCTTAGGCAGGACCAAAGAACTCTAAATGGTTGTTTGACAAGGTACTGATTGAATTAACCTACTATTGATTTTTTATACTTAAAAAGGAAATACCAAAGCACATACTAAGTATCTGATTGCTCCGTAATATAAGTCTAAGGGTCAAAACATAGTGAAGCGGCGAGCAAAGCGAAGAGTTAGCATCGAGCAAAGCTTCAATTACAAACGTGTATGTACGCTTTGCTCTTGACTCTTTAGGTGCGCGAAGCCAGATTTTTCCATTCCGTTGGATTTACTGACAGACCATCGGGGTTCGCGCAGTGATATTAGATATAAAATCCGAACTTTTCTGTCGCAGCTGCATATAAGACGACGAAGTGGAATTACCTCAGCACCTTCTCTTAAGACTATCGTGCGCTCTAGCTTATCCGAAGGAATACTCCACGACTAAACCAACTTAAGCTAACCTAACTTTTTAAATTTATAACTTCAATACAATTCTTAGTTTTTCTTCCTCGCTTTTACATCATTCAATCAAACCGAATTCCCCATAGTGGGGTAACCATAAAAGTAAATACAAAAACTCGAATTTTGGTTAATCTGTCAAGTAGCGAGTTGACATGCTACTCTCTATACTATGACAATTTGACACATTCGTGATTTATTGGCATGCTACTGAGGAGACAAGAAATTGATATCTGATTATTTTTCATTCTATTGGTTTAAACGTGCACAGATGTACATATGTAGTAAAAATTGCAGTAGTTTTAGTCATACTTTTTGGTCGAAAAAATATGCTGCATAATTTTCGTTGTTTTTTTTTTATCTTTTCATTTGTCACGCATGAAGTCAAAAAAAAATATTATGACTTTCTTAAATTAGTTTTAATGGAACGTGAACTAAAATTAAAAAAAAAACAGTATTTGCAAGAAAAATATTCGAAAAATACCCGTCTAAATAATAAATTAAGTGGAAATTTTCCATTGCCTAAAATTCCTTCAATGTGCTGAATATTTACCACTTAATTAACTATTTGCTGTGGAAACTTAATAATGTATTTTTTTTGGTAAAAAATTACAAAACACCATGACCATAAAGTTTGGCCTTTATTTTAATACACCTTTTTTTTCTTGCCGCATTATTAACTGCAACGATTTTTTTTTTAAATTCATAATTAAAATTTATTATTTCCAAACATATGGTGTAAAAACACTTATGGGCTACCCCACGCCTCTGTGCTACTGGTATCATCATACCCTATATTCTTTTAAAAAGATTAAAAATCGATTTCGGTATGAACTTGAATTATTAAAAAAGGTATGAGTACCAGGTACTCAAAAAATTTTATGTGTAAAAATCTGCGCCCGAACTAGTATCGAAATGGTCCTGGACTAGACCCAAAATAGTCACGACAAAGTCCTAATCTAGTCCCCAAATAATGCCGAAATAGTCCTGAACGAATAGGCCCAGAAACGGTAAAGAAAAATTTGATATGGTCCCTTAATAGTCCCAAATATGACCGAACTAGTTCCAAACGGGTCCTAAAATAGTCCTGAACTTGTCCCAAAATGTACCCGAATTAGCCAAAATGTGTATGTTCAAGAACTAGGCTTGAAATTTTCCAGAAATAGTTCTAAATTGATTTCAAATAGTCGTGAACTAGGTCCGAAATGATCCGGAAATGGTCCTGAGACATTCCTTAACAGGCCCCGAAACGCTCGAGAGAAAATTCTGTACTTGTATCGAAATGATCTCAAGCAAGTTTTGATATGGTCCCTTGTTAGTCCCAAAACGTACCCTAACTAGTCCCAAAATTGTCCTTAACTTGTCCTAAATAATCCTGAGTTAGTCCCAAAAAGATCCCGAACTAGTGCTGATATGTTCATGAACTAGGCTCGAAATGGTAAAGAACTAGTGTTAAATTGATTTTCAAATAGTCGTGAACTAGGTCCGAAATGGTCCGGAAATGGTCTTGAAACATTACTTAACAGGTCACGAAACTCTCGAGAAAGTTGTGTACTTGTCCGGAAATGATCTCAAACAAGTTTTGATATGGTCCCTTATTAATCCCAAAAAATAACTGAACTAGTCACAAAATGGTCCCAAAAGTTCCGAACCCATCTGAAAATGGTACTGAATTAGCCCATAAAGATCCGGAACTAGTACTGAACTGTTTCTGAACTAGGCTCGAAATAGTCCAGAACTAGGCTCGAAATAGTCCAGAACTAGTCCTAAATTGATTTTCAAATAGTCGTGAAATAAGCACAAAACCGTTTCGAAATTGTTCTGAAATATTGCTGAACTAGTCCCAAGATGGTCTATCGGCTATATGCGGGCGATATGAATAAACACTTGTGATTATATGAGGGCTATCACCGACATCGGCCGTTGACGTCCGTCAGTGACGATAAATTCAAACATGTTTTTTTTTTCTCGTCTGATGTCAGGTGAAAAGTATCGAAATGGACTGCGAAAAATTAACTTATTGGGTGCAAGTCAATTAAAATGTATCAAAATATTTCACTGACTACAAAATTGTAATGAAAACTAGATTTGTGTGTACAAATAAGGTCGGCGAATAATCTGGTTAAGTGTGCGCATCAGTTCGGACGGTCAAATTGTTCGGCCGAAATCGGTCGGCCTATCGGATGCAATGTGCGCCTAGCGTAAGCGCATAAGTAGAGTATTCCCAGTTAGATTCCAAAGAAATGGGGAGAGCAGTTTTGTAGAGTGCGTTTTCTGCAGACCTAAGCAGCGTTCGTTCAAGAGTTCGTATTAAATAATCTGCGCGGATACATTTTCACCAATATTCTTCTAAGTCAGTGAAATTAGAAACTAAAGGCCATTGAATTGGAAATTTCGCAGAAGGAATTTTTTCCCATATGGATAGAATGCATAATTCTACTATTTGAGCGGCAAATAAGAATCTAGACGCACTGAAACGCATCTCAAACAGCTGTCAATCTACTGACTATATTCCTTCCAAGCTTATCTGAATATCACAAACAGGAAACTGTGTAGTTGAGTCGCTAATCAATAATCCTTTGAAGTGAGTTCTAGCTATACTCTTTTAGGGACACTTTTGAAACTTTCCCATTAACCGTTCAGCTCCAATTCTGGATTTGCGGTCCCATGGTCGAAAGTTGCTCTTCATGGTCAAGATTCCGAAGGATTATCTTACGCAGAAATTTTCAAACAAATTCTTAAAATATAAATTTTATGGGAAGATAGAAGACATGTCAAAAATATTGAAACTCAATTTCCAAGCATTTTACTATGACTTTAAGTACCTACTGCAGTTTTGCAAAGCTACATAAGTCGATTGCATAAGTTCAGTTGAGTGAGCACCAGAAAATGTTTCATTTCTATTTTGCATAATACCCTAACTAACAAGATACCTAATTTCAAAACAAAAAAAGAAAACTAAAAGCAAGTAAAACAAAGAAAATACCCAATTGCTTCTGCTAGTTTTATGATTCACCTAAATATATGCGCCTAATAGGCGGCATACACGGTGCGTCTGACTCGCGAGTCATTTATGTATGTGATGACTCGCCTTCAGGAGTCAAGTCGTGTAACTAACACAAATTTATTTTCACAAACACATCCCAACCGACTCGCGAATCAGACGCACCGTGTATGCCGCCTATAAGTACTTATTGGTAGACAGCAGAAATTGCCAACGCATGGTATTTAAGCAAAATTGCTTTCCTCATGGACATGATATATACTAGGTTGCAAAAAGTCACTGGCTGCTTAGACGACGCTGCTGATCGAGTGGAAATAACAAGCTGCTCAAGCGTTTTACACACGCCTAGATACTATTTATGTATGTACTTAAGCTTACATATTTACATACATACGTAATCACTTAAGTACAATATCCTAAGAGGTACCGTCTACTTCGACATTTCCGCTGTTACATAGATTATTTCATTCGTGGCGCCAACATTTTTGTTTTT
>NW_023469741.1:0-5237 GCF_013731165.1 Rhagoletis pomonella | reverse complement strand
AAATATAGATATATTAATTTGTTGAACATATGAACGAAAATCCACGGGACCCACTCTTGTCTTTCACTATTTTTTTAATGTATGTTTTATGTACATATGTATGTATGTATGCACATATGTGTATATTGCTGGGAGCAAAATGCCTATTGTTTACCAGTTCACCAGCTGATCTAGGAACACCTCAAGTAGGGATTTCAGAAAAAACATCGATGCATCGAAAATATCGATGTTTTGCTTTGATGCATCGAAAATTTTCCACTCGATGCAGTGTTGCTAATTTGAGTGATTTCGCCCGTTTTTCGGATTTTGTGTTTAAAAGTAGGGTTGCCACTGACGAAAAATAAATACTTACCATCCACCTGAAAAAAATGACCAAATCTAGAAAATACCTACCAATATCTTGTTTTAGTTATTCTAATAAACACTATTGTTTTGATCTATTTTTGTAGTTATTTCAATAAAAATAAAAATTGTTTAACTAATGAAAGAGAATTTGAGATCATGTTAATGGCATATTTTCCGGCTTATTGAGTCTTTTAATATTCATAACGTTTTTCAAGTACATAAAGGCTGATTCACATACAACTTTCTTCGCTTTGCTTGATAGTTCTTTGCTTTGACATATAAGATCGATGTAGGCATATGCATGAGTATGCTCACATAAAAAACGTTTGAAGCAAAGCAAAGCAAAACGAAGCAAAATCTTGGGCAAATCTCAACTTTTGTCCGCTTTGGCAATCAGCTATCTACATGTATCTTTCCTCGTGCGCTTGCATTTGCATTTAATGACAAAATTAGGGTAAATAGGAATTTTTATTGCTGTTATTAATGCATATTATTATGTTGCTATCTATTTTACAGATAACAAATATGGAGAAAAAGGAGAACGCAAAAGCTGTCAATCGCGCTGCTGTCAAAGCGACGCCTGGACGTATGTGGACGGGCCTTGAAAGTATTCAACTCGGAACCCGCTGGTGGTAGCAGAGAAAGAGGAAGGCCCCCACTGAGATGGAAAGACTAGGTGGAGAAGGACTTGGCTTCACTTGCCATTTCCAATTGGCGACAGTTGGCACAGAAAAGAAACGACTGGCGTGCTTTGTTGAACTC
The DNA here is from genome assembly GCF_013731165.1 of Rhagoletis pomonella. Taxonomy (NCBI): domain Eukaryota; kingdom Metazoa; phylum Arthropoda; class Insecta; order Diptera; family Tephritidae; genus Rhagoletis; species Rhagoletis pomonella. The sequence goes on along the minus strand of NW_023469741.1, from coordinate 4,130 downwards.
AGCCAAAATCGCTTAGGCGGTTACAGCGCCAAATAAGAAGAAGAATATAAACATATGTATATAAATTGGTAGCCGTTTTCGCATTTCGTTTTTAAACGCTTCAAATTAAGCAAAAAAAAGCTCCGGTTTTGAAAATTCGAATAATTTAGATTTGTTTATGAAGGATAGGAAACTTAGAATTTTTCTGAAATAATAGGCGTGTTTTTTTTTACATGCATACAATAGGTTTTTCCCTAACAATCCGGACCGGATCCGGTAATTAGAGAATAAGCGAAAAGTTTGCTCTCAAAAATGGAACATAATCCAGAAGTACGGGAACGCAAAAACCACATTTCGTGCCCAGAATTTGAGAAACAGCTGCAAACTCTTGGAAATTGAATTTTTGTTTCACAAATTTGATTTTAAGAATATAAAGATTGAAAATACATTCACTATTCCACAAAAAACAGCTGATATGTACTTTGACGCTTTATCCATTTTTACCCGGTGAAAAAGTCCGGGCTGTTTCGGGCACGAAGAAGAAGACACTTACGATCCAATACGTTCCAATTTTCGCTCTCTATTATCCATTTTGTTGAGTACGGGAATGATTTCTGGGCTATTTTGGGCATCCGCGAGATCCCGCGTTGCGTACGGGAAAGAACCTAATATAAGGTGATGTCACTTACATAACCTCACTTTTCCTGCATGCAAATTGCGGCCATGCATTTGAGGGTAGTAGAAAAAGGGGGAAAAGATTAGGATTATTTTTACTACTTTTTGGGTACTATTTCCAATACTGACTTTTAATATATATGTACATATACACATATCAGTGGACTCCACACCAGTTAAATGAATATTGTATCCATAAAATATTTTTGCTGTAAACCAGTGTAATTAGAGTTTAATTTTTTCGCTCAAAACAAATTATTATTACTTAATTTTTATTTTTTTCGATCAAATATAATGATTATGATAATTATTATTCAGTTATATTTTTCTACCTTAAAGTTATTATTTGTAAAACTTAAAAGGCCAGACAATCGTACCACACACGTATGACGTTAGTTAAAACTTAAAAAATAAGGACTATTTTCCGTCTTTCATTTATACACATTTAAACCAATTAAATTATACCGTTGTCTTTATTTAATTATTCTTAAATTCTAATTAAAATAACACATCGGCCAGTATTATGAGTTGCATTCGATCTTCGACTGTGGTCGAAAGTGCTGATCGAACGAACTTTCATTTGGTATTATGGCGCTCATTCGTCTAGCCGCCAAAAAGTAAAAAAAACAAATGCAAAATCATACATTTTTCACAATTTTCTAACACTTCGCTACGGAGCCGTAAGCGAAAATCTTTATGTGTGCTTATGAAAAATCCAAATTACCTGTTTTTAAATAGGAATTGTCGATGCTTATTTTTTTTACACATTAAGCGCAGATGTATATGCGTGTAAAAAAACAAGCCTAATGTTGAATAACGTGTAGTAATTGCATGATTAAAGAATTGTACTTAAGCAGATGTTTCATCCTCAGTTTTTTCCAAAAACTCGACTATTCGGCCTCGGTATTCCTTCTTTATTTTTATTCTTACTACGAGCTTTTCGACCTCTTCGTCTTGTTGAACTTTATGAACGCCTCTTATATGTCGCTTAGCTCTAGAAAAAATATAAATAGAAAATACATATATATGTATGTTTGTAATTGTGTTATTTATTATTACCCTCTGAAGGTATTATAGTCGTTTTTGGTTTTATAAACTATATTATAAAAAAATCTTAGTTTTTTAAATAAAAGATTTGTTAAATCGATTTCATGAATTTTATTTAAAAAAAAAATTGGCCTTTTTTTTTAAATTTACGTTTCTTTGCTGGCTGGGGATGTATATATGTACATATGTATGTGGTGATAAGCAAAGGATTAAAATATATTATATATTAATATAATATTGCAAGTAAGAAACACGAGGGGATGTACCCTTAATCAAAACATAGGTTTTGACGTAGAATACGTCTTACGTTTCGATATGGAGGCTATGCTCAAATTTTGTAATTGTAAGTTTTAAGCTGCCTTTACATGACGCGATTTTTTGACAGGCGATAATCGCATGCAAAAGTTGACTTGCTGTCTACTTTGAGGCATGCGATTTTTGAATCACTATTTACACGAGTGATTTTTCCAGAACGATGTTGAATCACCTGGAAAATCGCCTCATGTAAAGGCAGCTTTATAGAGCTTCACGAAAGCGCTTGTTGCACGAGAACTAATGAAGCGCTTGCAAAGGAAAGTGTGGCGTTTTAAAGACACGCCTGTCGACAGATACATTTTTGTAAGTAACCAATTCGGTTTCTGCCGTAGAAACAACGGTTGGCTTGAGCTTTTAAAGTGCTCTATAAACTTATGATTTGAAGATATAACTTTCATTTTCGAGATTATAGTGTTCAAATTTTATTTAAATTCAACAAATATTGAGCTCGAATGATTTTATTTTTATTTTCTTAAATCAAAAATTAATGCCTTTTCCTTTCGTTTGGTATATGGGAAGTATTGGTTGATATCTTTTATGTTTTTTTTTTATTATTCAAATTAGAGCTGTGCGATTATTCGATTACTCGAGCAAGTTGGTTAATCAGTTATTCGGTAATTACTCGAGTGATTAAGATTTTGATTACTCAAAAAGATTATTTATCGAGTTACTTAAAAAATGATTACTCAAAAAAAATTAATTTTGCTCGTTAAAAGCATGATAAAAACATAGTAAGGTAAAACCCATGGTACAATAATTACAGGTATTTTCTTCCCAGAGAGCGCATATTCCGATCTGCCTTATTTAAAAAATATCATAGTTGCCCACACTAAAAGGTTTACTGCTCCATACCCCATATACCATAATGTTCACGTATTTTACCAATACCTGTAATTATTGTACCATGATGTTGATTAATCATAAAGCAAATTACTCAAATATTTTTGTTTTTGGTTAGTCAAAATCTTGATTACTCGAGTAACTGAACTTTTGAGTAATCATGATTAATCGAATAATTGAGTTATTTACTTTATGATTAATCAATTAATCGCACCGCGCTAATTCAAATACATACAAAATCACCTCGCCATCATTTTGCCAACACGTGCTTGCGCTGGAAGTGAGAGAAGGAGACAAAAGGTATGTGTGATCTGTACCATTCGTTCGATTTTACAAAATGGAGTATCAAATTAAAGGGCCCGGCCGTGGATGTGCAATAACTTCTTATTTTTTCAAAGACAGTTTCCACCTGATAAACAAATTAAATTCAAACTAGTTTTAAGCTAAATCAATTATTACACTATGAGGATTCAATATAAGAAATATGTCAATTAAATTACTTCAATATGGATATCAATCAAAATGGCATTGAAAAAACTTAATTTTCAAACTACATGTTGGAGAGTTGCCACCTGATTTTATAATTAAATTCAATTTGAATTAAGGGTATTAGATAATTTGAATATGTATCATAATACGGGTGTAAGACGAAAAAAGTTTAAAAAGGTTTTGTTTAAAAAATAATTTGTACAGGATTGCCATCTGTTTTTTAAGGTCGAATTAAATTAAATTATTCGAAATTTTAAGAAATATTTATTTTGAGCATTTAGAACATTAAAGAGAGTTGCCACCAGAGGAAAAAGTTAAACTCAAATTAATTAATAAGTCAAATGAATTATTACAGTATGGGTATAAATTGGTATGGGTTAAAAATGTTTTCTTCTGAACTTTAGTTAGGAGGGTTGCCATATCTTATAGAAATAAAATTCAAATTGAATTAAGGGAATTAGATACACAATTTAAATATGTATCGCAATATGTGTGTCAGTCCAAAAAGGCTTAACAAGGTTTTGTTTTTAACATTTTTTTAATAGGATTGCCACCTGTTTTAAAATTAGAATTTAATTAAAGCATGTATAAGTTAAATGACATATTAAAAAATAACGTGAAGCGAAGGTGCTAAGATATCCTTAGTTTGAATATTTAGGCTGCGTTTCTTTATACATTCCGGATAATCCCATTTCACAGCCGGAATAAACAGAATGCGTTTGAAATATACGTTGACATATCATCAGGAACGTTCTAAAGAATAAGTAAACAAAAAAGCTTATTCC
>NW_023469740.1:0-5237 GCF_013731165.1 Rhagoletis pomonella | reverse complement strand
AAGGTCGATTTCATTTTTGAGTGTTTAGCCGTGTTCATATCTAAACATTTTTGGTGCCTCCTGTGAGGTGGGTCTTACGGTTCCGGTTAGATTTACGCGTATTTTGACTTCTTATGGCCGCGCTAAATTTGCGCACTTCGGCGCGAACATCGCTCCAGCGGATTTGGACCCAGGTGGAGGCAATGGACTACGATCCCGATCGCATCCAGGTCGACCAGCTGCTGTCCACGTCGCTCCAGCATTACAATCGGTTCGTGGAGAACCACTTGGCATTGGTCGCCGTAGCTCGGGGAGAAGAAATCGACGACCACGATGAGCTGTTTGCGGCAACAGAGCAAATATACAACAACATTTGCATTTCACTAAGGCGCAAGATGGCAAATGAACAAAAGGTTCCAGAAGTAGCGGCTTCGCTAAATCGTGCTGCAGATATGAGGCTGGATCCGATCTCAATACCCATATTCGATGGATCACCAGCGAACTGGTTGGTCTTCAAAGATATGTTTGAGACCCTGGTTCATAATCGCACAGACCTAGATCCAACATACAAGCTTGGCAAGCTCCGCCAGTACGTGAAATCAGATAACGTTCCTCTAATAGGCGGCTTGTATACGGGCGGATACGAAGAGGTCTGGGCAGCACTTAGGCGTCGCTTCGATAACCCGCGCATACTGTCGGAAACGCATGTCCAACGCTTACTCGACTTGCCCAACCAGCCGCTCAACTCGTACCGAATGGGGGATGAGCTTAACAACAAACGATATACCCAAACTCGAACACTTATTGGTTTTCCTTGAGCGTCGCGCTAACAACTTGCCTGCTACAATAACCTCAAATTCCGCTGCCTCAATTGCAAGGCCCTCGTCAAGAGCGGTAAGAGCGCACATTGCTACTACAACAGTGCAGTCCACACAAGCACCTTCAGGCCAGCAACGCGCCGTCGCCTGTGTTCAATGCGCTGATCCTCATCGCCTGATAAAGTGCCCCCGATTTCGGAATGTCTCGGTAGAGGAGCGGTGGAGCAAGGTGAGAGGATGGTCGCTTTGCTTTAATTGCCTAAGAGCCGGCCATGGCACCCGCGATTGTCCGTCGGGTGTATGCACGAAGTGTCAGCAGAAGCATAACACTCTTCTATGCCGTAAATGTGAGACTACTACACCAGTAGCGGAACCTGATAACGCATCAGCCGCACAGCCACCAGCGATGCGCCGCATCAACGAGACTCAAGTCATGGCGCCGCAGGTTTACACCCGACAGCAATGACGGTTGGGTCACGTCCAGTCATTCCTCTTGCAGGGTGATCGGACTGTACTGCTAGCGACCGCTAAAGTACTGCTGATTGGTCGTAACGGAATAATGAAGGAATGTCGAGCTCTCTGCGATATGGGTTCCCAGGTGAGTTTCATTAGCGAACCCATGCTCACATTGTTGAATCTTCCTAGAAATGCTTGTAAACTTCGGGTCGAAGGCGTCGATTCAAGTCTCTCAGCGCACACGAAGGGAACTGTTCCAGTTTGCATGCGTTCATTGGTTGACGAATCGTTCTCGCTCAACTTCAGCGCTTACATACTTGATTCTATTACATCAACAACTCCCGCTACATCAATTGACGTATCGACATGGACCTATGTGCATGATCTTCAGTTAGCAGATCCTACGTTGGGAACACCTGGCACGGTTGATCTTCTTATTGGTGCGGATATCTTGCCAACCTTGTTGTTAACTGAAATCAGAACAGGTCCCAACAATATGCCTTGTGCCCTGCAAACGAGACTGGGTTGGATTGTGTTTGGCCCAGCCACAGCTACCAGCTGCAGCTCTACAATGCATCATACACTCTTGTCATCCAACCCTGTGGAGCAAGAGTGCCTTGAACAGTTGCTGCGTAAGTTTTGGGAGACGGAAGAGCCCCCGGCAGAGGTCACCTCTCACGTTGATGAGTGTGAAGGGATTTTTGTTAAAACCGTTACACGTTCGGCTGATGGCCGCTACTGCATCACCTCTTGGTAACTCACATCAGGTGGCACTCTGCCAATTTCTACAGCTTGAAAGGAAACTCGCCGCAGATTCTTCCTTGCGTGAAAAATACGTACATTTTATGCGTGAGTATGTGACACTGGGTCACATGGAAGCGATCGAAACAAATCCCACAAATTTCACGCAATGTTATTATATCCCTCATCATGCCGTCACCGGAAAATTTCGGGTGGTCTTTAACGCGTCATCTAAAACTACCAACGGTGTATCGCTTAATGACACTCACTTTTCCGGCCAGCAGTTGCAAGACAACTTGGTAGATATACTACACCGATTTCGACGGTACGCTATAGCCATCACTGCAGACATAAGGAAAATGTTTCGTCAGGTGTGGGTTGATCCGAGACATCGTAAATGGCAACAAATCTTGTGGAGAGAGTCGCCTAACGAAACACTGCGTATTTACCAGCTCAAAACGGTGACTTATGGTATAGCATGCAGCCCATACAATGCAATTCGCGCGCTAATACAATGCGCACTTGATAACGCTGAAGCCATCATCGACGGCAGCCGGGCAGCCGCAGCGCGCAACAGCATACTTCAGTGTTTTTATGTCGACGATTATTTGGATAGCGTCGATACTACAGAGATGGCCGTCATCCGAGCACAAGATGTTAGCACCATTCTTCAACTAGGTGGATTCGTGTTAGACAAATGGAATTCTAACTGTTCACGGGCCCAAGCGACAATATGCGGCTCTTCCGTAGCAGATTTGGCAATCAATTTGGGCGATCATGACACGAAAGTACTGGGGCTACACTGGAACCCAGTTACCGACAACTTGTTCTTCAAGACGTAGGTATGTGAAAATGAGTTGCCTATTACTAAACGTGCAGTTTTGAGAGACACAGCCCGGCTGTATGACCCAACTGGCATGCTTGCGCCAGTTATCGTGTTAGCAAAGATGTTCATCCAGAAGCTTTGGCAGGCTCAGTTGGATTGGGACGCACCATTACCAGCCGAACTTCGTGATACTTGGTTGGCGTTTCGAAACAATCTTCCGGCTTTGGAAAGAGTCCGTATACCGCGATGGCTTGGTATTACATGCAGCGCGGCGGTCAGTCTTCATGGATTCTGTGATGCGAGCACAAGCGCATATGCAGCCGCAATTTACATGCGATGTATAGATGGAAGCGGAGACTCAAGGGTGACACTCGTTGCCGCGAAAACCAAGGTGGCACCTCTTAAGAAGCAGACCATTCCCCGCTTGGAACTGTGTGGAGCGCAACTGTTAACCGTTACAATGAACAGTGTTCGTCGAGCATTCCATCTTGAGGGCGCCGCTTACACATTGTGGAGCGACTCCACTATTGTCCTCAATTGGATTAGGAAACCTGCATCTGCCTTTAAGCAGTATGTGTCTAACCGTGTAGCGTACATTCAACGGAATTCAGATACCAGTGCGTGGAGACATGTCCGGTCGGAATTCAACCCCGCAGACTGCGCCAGCCACGGCATCACCCCATCCATACTAGAAAACAACACGCTGTGGTGGACAGGACCAGCCATCATTCATTCAATTGATGCACTCGCATACGAACTACCAGCTATGTCTACCGAGCAACAACGAGTTTGCGCGGACGAAACTCGACCAATCAGGGCTCTTCCAAGCGTTCACGTCATACCATCGTTTCTTATGACGACATCCAAGGAACATCAGATTCCCTTGGTGCACAAATTTAGTAGGTTGACAAGACTGCTGAATACAACTGCACGTATCCGACGGCTGATTCCACGCTTTAAAGGTACTCGAAGAGACGAGGTTGTCACAGCTGAAGAGAAGGAGTGGGCACTTGAATTGCATATTCGGCAATCGCAAGGTAACGCGTTTATATTCGACATTAATGCACTTAAGTCTCGTTCCAGACTAGACGCTTCAAGTAAAATACTGCCCCTCAATCCGTTCCTGGATGAAGGAGGCATTCTACGAGTAGGTGGCCGACTTACCAATGCTGATTTACCATTTGAACTACGGCACCCTATAATCTTCGCGCGTGACAGCGCATTGGCAACCTTGCTCATCCATGATGCACATATACAAAGCTTGCATGGTGGCATACAGGAAATGCTACAGTTCCTGCGACGCAAATATTGGATAATTCACAGCCGTACCCTGGTTAAGTCCTACATTCATACAATTGCGTTGTATGTCGCCGGTATCAAAAGACTACCCAACAACAGCAGATGGCATCTCTACCAAAATCTCGTGTGTTGGTATCTCCACCCTTTACTCATACTGGCCTGGATTGCTGCGGCCCTTTTAACGTGCGTGTTGGCGGCAGGAGGTCGTCCACAACAACAAAGTGCTATGCGGCTATCTTTGTCTGTATGGCCACTAAGGCCGTACACATTGAACTAGCCGAAGACTTATCTACCCAGTCTTTCATTAATATCTTTGACCGCTTCATCAGCTGGCGGGGCATAAGCTCGGTTATGTACAGCGACAACGGTACGCAATTTGTTGGCGCTAACCGGCAGATGAAAGAACACTTGCAGATAGTGGCACCAGCTGGAAGTTTATTACCCCTGCCGCACCACATCACGGAGGGCTTTGGGAAGCTGCTGTACGCTCCGCGAAAAAGCATCTGTACCGCACAAATTTTACGATTTAATCAGCTCAGTACGTTGCTCGTCAGGATTGAGGCAGTACTTAATTCGCGTCCACTTGTCCCGCTTCGTGATGATCCAGATGGTTGTCTCGCCATTACACCGGCGGATTTCCTTATCGGTCGCCAACTCAATGCTAGACCAGAACCCCCTCTTCCTAAGGTTCCTGAAAATCGACTACTCTACAGGCAACAGTTGCAGCGAATGTTCGAGCATTTTTGGAAGCGTTGGCAAGGCGAGTATCTATCCTCTTTACAAGCGCGCAACAAGTGGACCAGGTCTTCTCCAAATCTGCAGATAGGTGACATTGTCCTTATTCAGAATGAAAATTTGCCCCCTACCTATTGGCGCATCGGTCGCATCATCGACGTGCACCCAGGAAGCGACGGTTTAGTTCGCACGGTCACTGTGGAGTACAATAGCGAAAGGAAATCACCCGAGGGACTTTTCATCAAACACAGGTGCCAACGCCCGGTACAAAAGATATGCCGTCTTGTCGAAGCCCCAGAACCACACCCTGAACCGTGAGGGTTCAGCCGGGCAGGATGTTTGAGAGTACGCATGGTCACCGCATACGGCTGGTCACCTTATCA
>NW_023469739.1:0-5237 GCF_013731165.1 Rhagoletis pomonella | reverse complement strand
AAATGGGATGGACTTGATAGTGGTAAGAAAGCGTGCGGACGTTCCGACCTTTCATTGAACAACAACGTCAGTGCCAGAGTAACTGGGCACATACTTAACTATATAGCGGCGAATGGTGGTAGATAGATGATGGTTGTGTGAATTGCGCTTGGAGCGCTTGGCGTTGGATAGCATGACAGGGCACGGACGAGCTCAGCGCGGCTATAAAACGCAGCGCGGCAATTACGTGAGTTGCGTGTCAATGCGTAGATGCGTTGGATGTGTAGCAATGGGGAGAGTCATCATGCTTCGCCATGCCATGCCATGCAAACGCAGCGCGAACTGAAGCTGGGCGGGAGAAACACGAGAGCTAGGGATGAGCGACGCTGCAAAAGCAATGCATTGTAGTGTCAATAACAATGTCGAATTGTTGGGTTGATGGGTTGATGGGTTGAGGGCTGCGCGGTGCAGACAGACAGACAGACAACACAAAGTTATGCTGCTGAAGGCATTGCAAAGTTTGAATGGCAGTTGGTTGTCCCCGACGGTGTTGACGACGATGAGTTTATTAAATTTTCAAACAATACACTTTCCAGCATGTCATTTCATTTAATCCGATGCGATACGATGCGAATTTAAAAAAAAGAGCGCAAGGTCTGAGCAAGAGTAATTTCAAGAAAGACTTAAACTAAATGCCAAACGCTTTGCCACAAAGCTTCAGCGTTCATTTTTAAGTAAACTTGCTTACAACAGCAGTCAAGTCGCACATTTAATAATTCAAGCCGTCCTAAATGACCACAGCGAAACTAGTCGGGGGGGGGAGGGGGAACACAAAGAAAACCGCAGTGCCAGCTGACCGCCTGTCGAGCTGGTCGACATGCCGTATCTACTCGCGCCAAATTTTGCCCATGCCACTACCGGCTTCTTTCTAGCCAACAAATGCGGTTTTCCCCAGAATTTCTACAAACATATGTACATATGTATGTATGTTGCGTTTTGTAGTAGAGTGTGTTGGCAACAATCACAACTCTCGACAGCTGAGCCTTTTCCGATTCGACTCACTTACTCACTAACCAACAGCGTCGTCGCGCAGGTCATTTTGCTGTAATGCTGGTCCGTTGAATTTTTAATGCGGCTAAGTGCAGGCTATTGATACATTTGTCGGACAGACATACACATACACACCACCCACCTGCCGCTTTCCTTTCTCCAATCTAATTGGGCGTTCGTCTGCTTCGTCGCATAACTGTGGTTTTCCGGTAGCCGACTAGCGGAGCACTGCCGCTGTGCTGTGCTGTGCTGAGCGTGCGTCAATGTTTGCCGCCACCCGTTGATTATACTTCCGCCCACCTTTGTGGTTTTCTAAACGGGCACTCAATTCCAGTGATTGTAGGAGCCATACAAAGTTACGCTCCTCAGTTTGTTTAACAATGCTTTTTATATGCAAAATGACTTGGGGTGGGGAAATGAGAATTGCTAAGTTATATTTACAATCGGCAATTTATTTACCGAGTCAATACCATGCATTTGAAAGGGTAATGTAATTCTAAGAAACGCTTTCAGGTTACTCAAGTATTTTTAGTTGAGGCGTTTAAAAATTTAGCACAGCGTCTGCTTGTGTCTTTTTGGCCAGCTACGTCTTTTGGCTTGAATACTTTTTGCCATAGGTCTAAGACGATTTATTTCAAGACGATAACTTCTAATACAGGACGAAGTAAAGTCGTTAAAAAACTCTTTTGGGTTGTCATGCTTTAGATTTTATACACTGACAGAGAACTACAATCGATCTACATTTCAAGAATGTTAGAATTTTGGATAGCGAAAATTTCTTCAAAGATATTTCTCAAACCCACAAACCGCCAAATCCAGCTTCCAAAACCAGTCAGCAAATCCTCATGGTGCATCAAATAATGACGCTAGGCACCTGCTGCTTAGGGCTTAATGCTAAAAAAAGCGATACACTCGCTAATAACACTGTGAGACAAATGCTAGGGGTCAGTGATCGGAAAGGGTTCAAACTACCGGGGAAAGTTATATCGGTAAAAAAGAAGTTATACGTGTCCCGGCGTTTCGCTGGGTCACGTCTAGGAATCGAGATATATATACAGTATTGGCCAATACAATAGCACCCCCATTTCAAAGTCATATTGTTTGCCACTCATGTTTATTTATTTATTTTTAAGAATTTTCAATTAAAATACAGTTCATTCTCTGACAAAACTCACATAAACTTAAGTTTAAAACTTTTTAAAAGTCCGCAAAAAAGTGCAACAAATTTTCACCCAAACTTCAAACTTTTTTCTCAGAAGCGGTAGAATTTTTTTGAATACACAGTTTTATAGCCCATTCGATTTTAGTCCAATAATGTGCAAGTTTCAAGTGGCTAAAAATTACCGTTGATTTTTTAGATTTTTTTTCGCCGAGGATGTTTCGGGTTTCTGCCATATAAAAATAAATTGTGTTTAGTCGTTATATGGAAGCAAATGAGACAAATAAAATTCTAAAAAATCAACGGTAATCTTTAGCGACTTGAAACTTGCACATTATTGGACTAAAATTGAATGCGCTATAAAACTGTGTACTCAAAAAAATTCTAGAGCTTCTGAGAAAAAAGTTTGAAATTTAAGGGAAAGTTTGTTGCGCTTTTTGCGGTCTTTTAAAAAGTTTAAAACATGGGTTTATATGGGTTTTGTTAGAGAATGAACTGTATTTTAATTGAAAATTCTTAAAAACAAATAACTAAACATAAGTGGCAAACAATATCGCTTTGAAAGGGGGGTGCTATAGATATGTCCAATACTGTATAACTATCATATAGGGGAAATTGTCACCTTTGGTGGTCTTTTTTTGACATAACTCGAGAACCGCTAGTCCGATTTTGCTCAAACAAATTTAAAAAAAAATTAAAAATTACAATTCCTTTAATCTGTTCATATAACGTTTTTCTATATAATCAACAGCTAATCAGCTAATTCCCAAAATTAATGCGGCTCAAACGCATTTTCGAAGACTGCACTGGCCAACTGTTGTATATTGTGAACGAAAAATAAACGAAACAAAGTCGTAAGCAAACAAAGCAAATGGGTTTGACGTCCGCGGTAGCCGAGTAGTCAAAGCCAGGTGTGATTCCCGGCCCGAGCGATTTCTTAAAAATTTAGTTTTTATATATTTTTTTATTTAATTTTGTGTTAATTTAATATTATTTATTTTTTTTTTAATTTCATTTGATTTTTTTGTATTCAATGTTATTCATTTTTTATTTTATTTGATTTTTTTATTAATTTGTATTTCTTTTTTATTTTATTTTTTACAATTGCTAATATTTATTTTGTTTATATTTTTCTTTTTATTATATTTGCTTAATTTTTTTCATTTAGTTTTATGCTCTTTATTTTCTTTTTATTTTATTATTATTTGTTTTCCACATAATTATATCAAATTTATATTTTATTATACAGTGAATGTCAGTCAAAATCGTACAGTACATTTTTTGCACATTTTGAAAATATTTTGTTTTATTTAAATTTCAAACAGCCATCCCATCACATTCCTTGAAAAAATCCGACAGTATTCTTTTGACTCCCAGTAAATTTCAAATCTTTGCCTCAAGAGATATGTACATATGTTCATTAGTAGTTCATAGGCCAGAATTGGTCCGTCCATGGGGATCTTTTCCGCTCAGATATCTTATCTTCTTCACTAAAGCATATGTACTTCCTACTTTTCTTAAAATTTTGAAGGCCCGTGACCACACTTTTTTGCCTTCATTTCTCTTTTAACGAAAGCCCAGCAATTCTCGTTCGGCCTTACTTTAGTACAGTATAGGTATAGGATTAAAATTTACATTATTCCTTTAAAACACTTCAAAGCTGATATGTCGTAGTGACATGAGGCGATGTCAATTCAAAACAAACTGGATACTTCATGTAAGCACAAGAATGGAAGTCATCTCTTCTGCAAACATTCTTACAAATATGAATCACTGCTGATTATACCCTATGTCAGTAATGAGCTTCTTTTTTGGCGCAAGTTGAGATGGCCTGCAAAACGAGGACTTCCTTGGATATTTTCTCACTTTTTACAATACAATCTATGAAATTGAAAATGAAAAGCGTGGGCGCATGTAATACACTTGAATTGATATGAAAAGTAATATATGTATGTATGTATGTGGGTATATGAATAACGACCGCTTAAAATCGATTTCAAAGTTCTGCTTTCGCTGCAGAAATTTTAGGTCTACGTTATGTAGTTTGACTATTGTCAATTAAATCGAATGCTTTGTATTACATGCGCTCCACGTTTTTCATTTTCAATTTCATAGATTGTTTATAATGACTTTTGCTAAAATTTCAAAATCAAAAGTTATCAAAACAAATTCTATGGGACTGAGAAATATTATTTTCTGCTTTTTAGTCCCTTTATAAAAGCGTTGTATATTAAAAAGTTTTTTTTTTATATTATTTTTTGTTCTCAGTTTTCCATCGGATTTCCCTCTAGATCAGCTGTATGAGATTCTTGTCCTGGAATGTGAGAAAAATCCGCTAAAACATACTTCTCTTCATCCATTATGGAGCGTGACAAAGTTTTTTTCTGAAACTTTTTTCACCTTGTAAATCGTCAGCCCTGTTTCTTTCTAAGTTCCATGCCAAAATGTGTCTCGAGAAGTTAACCTTACTGGTCAATTTCCTTCCTGAAATGCATAGCTCTTTTGTTAGTGCGGTGAAAATCTACTTCGCCTTTTCGCGATTTTAATGCAGAGCTAATATGATATTAAAAATTTAAATTGAATACATACTTCAGTAGTACCATATGGGAAAAAAGTATGACGAACATTTTTATTCGCCGCAATCCTAGCTAGCATATGCATGAGCTTTAAAGCCCACTCGAATCTACGTGTATGTTTGTTCAGCATTTAGTGTCACAGAATACCAAATTTGCCAGACAGTCTAATCCATATAAAAGTCAATTGATTGTCGCCATTTAGTTGGATAAAACCGTCAATAGCTTTTTTTTTTTTTTTTTTTTGAAATTTCACCTCGGAGCCAGGGAAAATGAATATCGTTGCTCGCCATGCAGCTGTAACAAAAAAAACAGAGTGGCGCAGAGCAACACTAGCAAAGTGCATTTGCATGGCCACGCTAACTGCTGCTGCTGCATCAACTCTCAGCTCGTCAATAACTAATTTGTCCGCAACCGTTGGCCACCGGTTAGTGCGGGTCCATAGACACTACATACGTATGTATGTATGTATGTAT
>NW_023469738.1:0-5237 GCF_013731165.1 Rhagoletis pomonella | reverse complement strand
TCAATTATATTAATACTCCATTTTTCTATAGGAAATGAGTTTTAATTGCTTTAAATTGTGAAAATATGATTTGTAATAATTAATAAATAAAATCTGCAAACTGTGGAAAACTGTGATTTTAGTGAAAATAGGCATAAGTGCAGATTACGGCCCGTTAAGCTAGAAAGAAACGAAGCAGTGGCGTTGTCCACCCTTTTTTTCTAATTCTAATGGTATAAAATTTTTTTGGTGCAAAATTATATTGCAGGTGCTATGGAGTGGGAAAGGGGCAATTTTCTTTTTATTTTATTTTTGTAAACAGAATAAAAATTGTAACCACATAACCTGATAACCAGGCAAGTGTGAACAACACTAAATTTCACTCTGTGAGCGTAATTTTGTAATTTTACCCGTTCGTCTTCCTGATACTTATCTGCTACAAAAGTAAATAAACAAAGCTAGTGTGTGTGTACTTAATACACCACGAGTTTGAATATGAGCCAGTGTTGCCATGGACAAATTTTGTTTCCTACCAAATTTTCCTACCAAACTCAACCAAAACCTATCAAAATTGTATTTAAGTTTATAATATATTTTTGATGTCAAGTTTATTAAAAACGTAGATAACATAACATTTAGAAAAACCAAAATACAGCTAGTACAATAAAAACAAATTAACTACGCATACACATTCACCTACCAAAATCCAATATAGCCTACCAACCTACCAAATGGAAAAAAACCTACCAGTTTTGGTAGGAAAACCTCATGTTTGGCAACACTGATATGAGCTATTAAACATTCCACAAGTAGTGTTGCCATTAGCCTTACCATTTTGGTCAAATTGGTAGTTTTATTTTCCTTCGGTAGACAAAATTGTGTAGGGCTCTTCTGCATTGACTGGGTTCAGACACGGAAACTTTTGGCGCGGAACTGGTTACTTGTAGGATTGCATTCTACTGTTGTAGCGTAGTGTTCGTTTGTAAAAATTGTAAGCAAAATTGTCGATTGGCGATTATAAAAGTTGCTGTTGATGTCGAAAAGCTCTAAAGTCTACTAAATGCTATATGTTCTATAGGTATCTATTGCATTTTCTTTTACTTTTTAGACATAAGATAATTGATATAAATTGAATTAATTTCAAAGATTAAAATTTTTACATAAAGTAAATATGAAACGAAATAAAATATCATGTTCTGATGATACAAAAATTGTTTGTTTGGAAACTGTTTTGGTAGGATTTTTGGAACGTAAAAATAACTGCAGTGGCAACATTGGTTGGTATGGTTAATACACCAATGGTGAGGATTTCTTTCACTGTTCTCAGCTAATTAAATATGCCGAAAAATATGTTTTGGCATATATAGTCATGGCAAAAAAAATAGGGGCACGACATTTTGATTAGTTTTTGTTTTTGTTTGATTAATGATTATTATATTTTTTATTCAAAAAATACAGCTTATTATCTAACAAAAACCATATAAGTCGGAATTTGAAAATTGTAGAAAAATTATAAAAACTCAAAAAGATTTTACAACAACGACAAACTTTTTGTTACGAATGTACAAGTAGCTAAAAATTAACGTTGCTTTTTTTAGAACTTTTTTGTCGGATTTACTTTCATATAACGAATAAACACAATCTATTTTTATATGGAAGAAAACCGCTACACAGTCAGCAAAAAATATCAAAAATCAACGCCTTTCTTAGTTACTTGTTGTTGTAAAATCTTGTTGAAAAAAGATTTTTGTTAGATAATGAGCTGTAATTTTATAAAAAATACCAAAGATTAAGTAAACGAAAGAAAAAGAGCAAAGCTTGTCAAAATGTCGTGTCCCTATTATTTTTCACAATACTGTATTTCCCAACTGTGCATTGTTCGTCTTTTTTAATTGACAAGGTACATTTTTTATACCAAATTCTCAAATTGAATGGTGTAAATTGTGAATATTTCTAAGTCTAAGGCAAAATAAATACACCGTTTTTTTGGCTTGGTAAATATTTTGTACCAAACTCAAGAATCGGTGTAAGTTTTCGACGACGACCATATTTTCAAAGTATTATGAAGGTAAGGCTATGTTTACAACCTAGAGTAATGGCGTTGCGCGATGCGATGGATATCGCTCGATCAAAATTAGGCGTGTATTATTTGACGAGAACTTTAAGCTATTAGCTTATTTTGTGTGGAAGTCGTAGCCAATATAGTGACTCCTTCGCCAGCATAATCGCTATCGATTAAAAAGCAGAAAGTGTTTAAAGTGTAGCAAAATTATACACGATTAAATATTAGGTTTTTTCCACACGAGCCCGCGGCTACCCGCGGGTGCCCAAAATATCCAGAAAGCTTTCCTCACTCTAGAAAAATGGGTAATAGAGAGCGCATACCTTCCACTTTTGGTTCGTAAATGTCTTCTTCTTCGTGCCCGAAACAGCTCGGACTTTTTTTCCGGGCAGAAATGTGCAAGAAGTCAATTTGAAATAACAGCTGTTGTTTGTTTACATCCGATAGCAAATTTTGTAAAATACAGAAATGGAAAATAGCACTAAAGGTACAGAAATGTAGGTATATGCTAATTTTATTAGCTACATATATAAGATAAATAAACATAAAATCATTGTTTACAACTGATTTCTTGATTCCGGGCACGAAAAGTGGTTTTTTGCGTTCCTCACGCTCTGGGCACTTTTGGCACGGGTTGACACATTTTTGACACTTGTGAGAGAGTAACTTAATTTTACGCTCTAATTACTGAAACAGCCCGGAAAGCGTATGGAACAAACCTATTTATAATAGCGAAGTTCACGATTTTAGGTGTAAAGTTGGCAAATGCTATTCATCGTGAACTGCCCTATTATAACTAGTTAATCGTGTATGATTTTGCTATACTTTAAACACTTAAGGAGATCTTTTTATTTGTTTCTATAACCTTTTGACAATTCATGCTGAAACCTAAGCATATTGTAATGTATGTAATAGCAGTAGAAGAGCTGTTTTGATTTATTATGTACACATGTACATTAGACCGTTCGTTAAAAATAAAATTTGGTTTGCCGGGCGGAAAAAGATGTGTTTTGGTCTAAAAATAAGCTGTGCAAAATTTTATTCGAATATGATAACTCTAAGTACTTGCGCGTTGCATTTGAAAATTTAGAAAACCATATGCATTCTGGGAAAAATTTTTTTAACAAAATAGTTGAAAGTCGTGAATTGTATAGTCATTTGCCATGTAAAATAACCTACACAATCTGAATATGAGGTCAAAAATTAAAAAAGTAGAATAGGTTTTAAGAATTTGCGAAATTATCGTTTTTTTCAAATTGAGAAAACAGCATTTTCAATTTTTTCCAAAAATATCCGGTTGTGATTATCACACCACAAAAAGATCTCCACCAGATTAAAGGTCTTTGAAATCCCTACGAACCTGCTATACAATGTTTTGCAATCAAATTATCAGTTTAAGAGTTATCTGCCAATTTATTAGTGAAATCGGACTCAATTTTAAGTCGCATCGTTATTCTACTGTGAATTACAACTAAAAGCTGCAAACTTTTTGTTCTTATTTTTATGCTATATTAAAGCTTATTTGATTTCAAAGTATATAGATCCAAATTTTTTGCAAATCGATTTGAAAATAGAAAAGTTATAGCAAATTTAGTAAATGACATTGGATTCAAGCAACGTATCGATACTGTACAGCACATTTGATTGTAAAATAAATTAAAATATCATTTCCAGTGGCATGTTATGCACATCGCAATTAGAAAAACAGCTGACAATAGGTTTGTTTCATTAAGCAATAGTTTTAAATATTTTTTAACAATTGTTACAAATTATCATGCTTTGGCTAGCAAAAAAGTTGATAAAATAAAAATAAATAATAATAAATAATAAAATAATAATAATAATAATAAAATAAATTGAGATAGCAAAATAACATTTGATTTTTAGATAAGGTTTGGAAGTTTCTGCGGGATACATTTATACTTGTAAAACTGAAACAATGGTACTTATTGAATGTATTATGTATTTATATTATGATCCTTATTTTCAAGTAATAGGACTGCTTGCAGTGCCTTCACCATTTCTCGTTTTTCCTCCACTGGCACATCATTATCAAAAAACGCTAAAGATGTTGTCTCCGGCATTAAGTACCATAAATGACTTGAACTTTTTCAAAACCGCATTGGATACCACTGCATCAGTTTGGGCGTACTCAATTGCATTTTGTAAAAATTTTAAATCTTGCATTCGAGCCCTAATGGGATTTGTGCACTGGTGCCAAGCTTTCATATAAAGGCGAATGAGGAAAATGCAAATATCTCGTAAACTATTAAATTCTCTTGGCGTCAGTTTGAACTGTTCTCGAAAAAGAAATATCTTCAGGCAATAAATAGCTTTCGACATAAACCGCGCATGGGATGTTGGACCGCATGTTCGAAAATAACCACTAGTACCACCTAGAAAAGCAAATGCTAGCTGAAGCAGCTCCTTGTAATCCCCGCGAATCTGAACTTTCTGAAGCTCGTACGTACAAAAATGCTTTATGTCTTCCCACTGCAAATAACAAAATAACAAAATAGGAAAAAAACATATATTTTTCAAAACTTTTGAATGGATTTCTAACTGAACTTACCAAAGAGGAGCTTCTACTACAATTATTCCCATTAAATTTGTGGAGTAGCAACCATTGAGACGGGGTAACCAAAATAATTTTTTTATTGTTCCACATCATATGACAAAGCTTTTTTTTCCGTCAGTATAGTATATTTTATTTAAAAGAAAACATTCGACATTTGCTATTTTGTTTGTCCGTAAACTATAGGATTAAGTTGTTCTTTAAAATGTCCACAGATATATATGTATATTTCTTCCTGGAAAATTGTATTCTTTATCCTGTAGAAACTTTATCTGTTATTTTTCTCTCTAAATTTATCCCTTTTTTATAAATTTGTTTGCAGTTTTTTCGTATTAAACCGCCAAGCCGTGATAATTCGTAACAATTGTTCCAAACTATTACAAACTATTGCTTAATAAACAAGCGGTTATTAGACATTCTTTTGAGCGTAGTATTACTTGAAAATAAGGATCATAATATAAATACATAATACATTCAATAAGTACCATTGTTTCAGTTTTACAAGTATAAATGTATCCCGCAGAAACTTCCAAACCTTATCTAAAAATCAAATGTTATTTTGCTATCTCAATTTATCTTATTTTATCAACTTTTTTGCTAGCCAAAGCATGATAATTTGTA
>NW_023469737.1:0-5241 GCF_013731165.1 Rhagoletis pomonella | reverse complement strand
TATTATGTTTTCATTGAATTTTTCCTTGTTGGGGAATGTGGCTTATAATTTTCCAATTCTACATTCACTCAAAGTAGATACGATTGCACACATTAACATATTCAAAGAAAGATTGAAAAAACTGAATGACGAAACATTAACTTTTAACACTGAATAAGCATTCAGATGAATGCAGCTTTTGCTATGTGTGCACACATTCATTCAGTACCAATCAATCGATATAAATATTCTAAATACACAAAACCCACTGAAAAATACGCAAGGTTGAATTTTATTGAACAGATTTCAAAATTTCAACTCGAAAAATAGTTTATTGAGCGTTATCATTAATTTGTTTCACTTAAATTTGTACAAATATTTATAATAAATGAAAATATTAATTAGAGAAATATTTTTCTGCCAAGAATGTCATTATGAAAAATGTTAATTATTAACGATTTTTACATCTCTGTTTCGAAAATTGTCAGCTTTCTAAATAAGTATTACCAATGTACCAATAAAAGGTATGTGCAGAAATTATTACATATGTACATACCTATATATCGACGTTAAAATAAGTAAACAAATTTAAGCGCTTCTACTTCTAACTTTAGATATATACATTTTATTATTTATTTATAAAAATTCTTAATACAAGTTTCTTCGTACTTTTTTCTTCGCTATTGGGTCAAGCATTTAATAAAGATTCTAAAACCTGATTTGTGGGTTTCCAATAAGTTGAAAATTATCAACTTTTCTCAAAAAAAGATTTAACAAATCTGTGTGCAGACCCCTTTTTATTTTAGTGTGGTAGAATCGAAAAAAATGTGGTAGATTTGAATAAGATGTGGTAGATTTTCCAATTCATATTTTATTGGGTATACATATCGCACACCGTCGTCAAAAGAAGCACAACTCAAAAATTAAATCCGGAAATATAATTGCTAGTGGATCGTACAGATTCCACGCAATTGGTGCAAAAATAAGTATAACATTAGTTTTCTAGTTAGAGAATATAATCATGAAGAAAATAATATTTTATTTGTATGCAAAAAAATCGACCAAATTATTTTCCCATTGCATAATACTTTAGCAAATATAAATAGGCGTATTTTTGAAATATTAGAAAGTTAAGGCACAGATATATTTAAAGCAAAATTTATGATGTACCTTTTTAAAAATCTATTGATTAATTTTTATATTTCAAATTACAATTGAGTTGAAATTCTAGAGTTATGTGAAAATTGTAAACAAATGTTCTGTCTAAAAATGTGGTAGATTTTAAGCCTTGTGTGGTAGATGTGGTAGACACCCAAATTTAAAAAAAAATACGTGGTTGATCTACCACACATGTGGTAGAAGCTTGCACACTGTTCTAAACGTATGTTTTGAGCAAATTGATGTTTAAAGCTAGCAATATATCCCATGTCCATTTTCCAAAACTATAGTAATAAACATGGCAGTTTTTAAGCAATTTGGTTCCTGTAATTAAGGAAATATTGTAGTTTTGGCATTTTTCGAAATTACCATTTTATGAGAGGGACGAGGTTATTGTTCGACTTTTGTATTTTCAATACCCTGCTGCCCTAGATAAAAAAAAACCCTCGTACAGAATTTCGTTGAGATATCTCAACTTTTGCTAGAGTTTTCGTGTACGCAAATAAACGGACATGGACTAATCATCTTCTCTTTTTATTCTGAGCATTTTTATGTATATATACATACATAAGTAGTACATACGAACATAAATGTATGTATCCATATCGATTAATTTTGGTTGTTCCAAATATACGTTATTTGAAAAAAAGTTATGGTACCCTCTTGCAGAACTGCGTTGTAAATATGTTTAGGAAACATTTAAATTAATAGTTTATTAAAAAAGTTGCTCAAAGTAATGGAACTCCTCAACCCCTTAAAAAAAAAACAGGAACCCTTCTGAAATTTTGTTTTGAAAGTTTTCATATTTGAAAACTGAAAACAATCACAGTATACAGCAAACCAGCCATTGACAATATGCTTATTTGAAAACTAATACATGAAATGTTGTGAATATATAGGATTTTTTTGTCATTAACCCATAGGCAACAACTGGTGCAAAAGTACCTACAAATGTTTGTTGATATATTTGAAATGTAAATTTGAACAGCAAAATTCGTAAAACAAATTATAATAAAACAAAAATATTGTTAATTACTACGTGGGAGGTGGGCGTGGTTATTGGCAGATTTCGACAAAATTTAACACTAACCTAAATTATACCAAAGGCAACTTCGACACCGACTTTCGTTAAAATAACTAAATTATGTTCGAGTTAGCGTGCTTACAAACAGAGAGGGCTGAACTAACGGGTGATTTTTTTGAGGTTAGGATTTTCATGCATTAGTATTTGACAGATCACGTGGGATTTCAGACATGGTGTCAAAGAGAAAGATGCTCAGTATGCTTTGACATTTCATCATGAATAGACTTACTAACGAGCAACGCTTGCAAATCATTGAATTTTATTACCAAAATCAGTGTTCGGTTCGAAATGCTGCGAACGGCGACGAATCGACATTTCACGGTCTTCAGCAACACTCTCAGAAACAGACGCAATATTCTCTTCTGTACGCACTGTACGCATTCGTGTGGTTGGTTTAATGTCCAATAAAGTAAACTGAGTGCGAAACTTGGTCACAATCGCATTAATTGTTTGCTCACTTGGTCGATTATGTAGACCATAAATCGGACGCGCGAAACACATTTCGAACCGAACACTGATTTTGGTAATAAAATTCAATGATTTGCAAGCGTTGCTCGTTAGTAAGTCTATTCATGATGAAATGTCAAAGCATACTGAGCATCTTTCTCTTTGACACCATGTCTGAAATCCCACGTGATCTGTCAAATACTAATGCATGAAAATCCTAACCTCAAAAAAATCACCCGTTAGTTCATCTCGTCATTCTGAATATATGTGTATATACATACATACATTTTATACGGTTAACAAACGCGCTCGCTTATTTGCATAAACCGTCTTTACTTGCATTAATTCATGCATTATCCTCCTTCAAATGTGAATAATCGGCTGAACAAATACACACAAATTACGTGCATTTGAAAATTGGAGAGCTGTACCATAAGCTAAGTAATACTTCTTTTACCGCCTAATCGATGGGACCATTTTACAAAGTCAGCCCACCATTATTCACTCAAAGTTGTGTTCGGAACACGGTTTGACTTATGTAGGAACTGCATCCGGTCATAATTGCTAACGCTTCACGCTTCATTTGCTTGGAATTTCGTGTTTCTCGTTATTTTATTTTATGTGACTTGAAAATATTTTTCACTATAAGAAAATATTTAAATTGGATTTCATTTGGGTTAACGAAAACGACAACTGTGAAAAAATATCAACCAATACATTCAAACAAAATGCCAAATAAGCATGTTTACATTTTTTGTTTTGGCTACCTGGATCACTGTATACTGTGAAAAAAATATTTAGTACAAAAATAATTGTGATAAATCAATTTTGTATATTCTTCTGCGAAAAAATGTCTACAATCGATGATGTATATGTATACATATCAAGATGTGTCTGTTTTGCTCTACGGTTGCGATAAGTTGCTTTGGAATAAATAATATTGCACGAGTCATTGGCTTTGGGTTAGTGGCAGAAAACTTCAATACATAAGTACATATACTTTGAAATAAAATATTTGTTTTTGTTTCAATTCCAGATATGTTCAAACTTTAAAGTATAAAATATATCAACCCTGGGAACAAATTATTGGTACTGAATGGTAAAAAAAAAGTGTGCATTCATTCTAAATATACAATCATGTCTGTGTGCGAATGCTTCTGTTACATTCACATTCTATACTGAATGTCAATCTACCATTCAATAACACAACACAGTTTCTTTGTTTTCAAGTATTTTAAGCCACTCAGTAATGAGGTTTTTTTTTATACAAACAAACAATCAAAATTTTGAAAAGAATGCCGAGTGAATGCAGATCCTATTGATTCAATCATTTTACAGCTCTGGTATGTACTTATGTGTGTTCCCTTTTGGCACCTAAAAGCATACATTTCCATTCGATCACCTTAAAGCAATTATCATTAATGCATTGTTTGTGTGTTTCTAAGCCAACAATAGCTGCGATGCATTAAAGATAACGAGAGTACTGCTGAAAAACAAAAACATCTGCACCAATGGACATATGTACATATGTACCAACATACAAGCTCTCCAACAAAGGTCTCGTCTCCTCCATTTTGCCGCTTTGCTGTGCAAGCAAAAACAGCTGGTTAGTGCTGCTCTCAGCGCCTTATCAGCGGGATGCATGCATGCGTTGTACATAGTGCAAAAGACAACAACACGTAAATGACAACATCGTTAGCAACATTGTCAACAAGTGCAACAACAACAACAACAGCAGCAGCAGCTGCAGTAAGTAACAAGAATCCACTGCTGC
Organism: Rhagoletis pomonella; assembly: GCF_013731165.1. Lineage (NCBI taxonomy): Eukaryota > Metazoa > Arthropoda > Insecta > Diptera > Tephritidae > Rhagoletis > Rhagoletis pomonella. Next base: position 799 of record NW_023469737.1, on the reverse strand, counting down.
CACGAAGCATCAACAGTTGCATTGACAAAAGGCATCCTGCAAATACAAAATAACGAAGCTGCTGCCAAAGGTAGCTATAGTCAGTCGTCAGCTTAGCCAGCGGCAGTGGCAAAAACAGCCATCAGCATAGTAGATAGTAGCAAAACAAGCGCTGCAAATGAAAATTCTCCAGGCGTCAAGCGCTTTTCATTATGCGTTGGTTGTCGACTCGGCTCGGCGCTACTTAGTTGGCGAGCTTTGTTGCATGAATGTTGAGGCAGTGCATCATTGGGAGCATGTGGCTTGCATCGAAATGCTCGCACGACTGCTGATGCTTAAATGAAACACTCTACTGTGCATGCATATCGCTCGATTGCTATAAGAAAGTCATAACTAAAAAAGCAAAACAAAACGAAAGATGCGCTGAGTCAGGTTCTTTCAGTTGACAAAAAATATGGGCAATGATTAAAAAATATACATCATAAATATAAAATTTAATAAAGAAGATGAGAAACTAAGCTTTAATCGCTCTCAATTTGGTGCCTTATTTTGTTGGAAGGGTGATAGTTTTCACAGTTATTTATAATTGCAAAGCAAAATAGAAAAAAGTGAAACTTCAATGTGCATCACTCTCGATTGCGAGTTATCGCTAGGAATTTTTTAACACAAATTAAACAATGACTGGCAGTTATTGTGTTTGCATAGTATACTTTATTCAAAATTTATTTTTTTGGAATTAATACCATTTTTCAGAAAACATACGATAAGTACTAACACCATTAATGCTGGCATTTGCATATTTGTGGGCGCGCACACCAGG
>NW_023469736.1:0-5242 GCF_013731165.1 Rhagoletis pomonella | reverse complement strand
TCCTGGACAGTGTATTCTCATGATGATGTCTAGCATTTCGCTACATGCCAGTCCCAGTTGGGCTTCTGGATAGAGTTCATATTTTAATCAATTTATCATTGCTGAGGTTTCTTGGACATGCATATTTGTAGGGTTGCAAAAAAAACTGTTCTTTTGGCTTGATGAAAGAGTATCCTGTTGCTTTTCCTTAGTACTTACTAATCGGGAAGCCCTAACCGCTGCGTTATAGGCATTTGTCGCAAAGTTTACAGCTTCGCCAATTTTTCAAATTGCTTCAAAATTAAACTATACCTTTTTTTCGGTCGAATGAAACCTTTTTCAACCCAAAGGAGCCTTTTTCAAATCAACTGAAACCATTTTTAAATCAAATGAAACCTTTACAATTCAAATGAAACCTTTTTACGGTCAAATAAAACCTTTTTCAAATCAAAAGAAACTTTTTTCAAGTCAAATAAAACCATATTTAATTTGTATGATATCATCCATTTATAGTGTTTTTAGAGCTGTACTCTAGTAACTGCCCCACTGTACTTATATCGTTCTTTTCCATTGCTATTTACTAGGCACGGACAGAGAGCAGGGCTGCCAACTTAGCTCAAACCGTGCCATTTCTGGCCCTATTTTACATCAAATGGCACTTTATTTTTCAATTTGGCACAAAGTGGCAAAATGGCACTTTTTAAAAATAGTAATATTTCCATAAATGTTTGTGAAATCCTTTGCGTGTACCTCTTTTTCTCAACTAAAGTTTTCTAATTTCTAAAGATTATTCAACGGGTTTATCTTATTTTGGCATTGCACTTTTGTTTTAGAAATGTAGTTCTTATTTGATTGCTAAATGGGAAGGGTTAAAAAGGATGGCTCCTTTTTTGGCACTTTTATTTTTCTATTTGGCACATTTTGGTACTTGGCAGCCCTGGCAGAGAGTGAGCAGGCATTTAAAGAGCGTAAAAATCGGTTATACGCAGGATGCGCCTTGGTTATATATACGTATACAAGCGAGAGCATAACGATGATGACGCGACATCATGAAAATTACCCAATGGGAAAAAGAGTTATGCGTTACTTGCGTGATAAATAATGTAATGCACTTCTTTTGGGTTTAAGAATCTATTACTGATTAACATGTAATCAGCATTCTAATGTATCCTCCCAAAAACATTCATATTAAATTGCATAAATTCTCCGAATCCTAGGTGATGCAAAATTAAATCTCCAACTTTTCTTAGCACATCGCCCTGGGGAGTAAATGCATTTTCGAACGCGAAAGCGGCGGTTTTACTGATAATTTTTTCGACTACCATACATTACTTTTTCCCAATGCGGAATTAGGCACACTACCTCTTGCTCACTTTTACCTCACGCTTGTTTGTGGTAGTGCTCCTCCTTGATATTTACCAAATAGTTTTTTTAAGCAACAACTATTTACAATTTACAACTTCTCTTTTAAATTCTCTGAAACCAGTCCCTGCTACCTGTAGCTCGTCCTCTGTCGTCATCTGTAACTTTTCTCTACCGATTATTTCTCTACTGGTAGAGAATATACGTCATTCTCTACTACTCATTAGCAGCAGAGAACAAGGCGGCGAATTCATATATGAATTTGCGTTGGTAGAGAATTGTTACAGAAACGAGCTACTCACTTTTTCCTATTTCGTTTACATCCTCATTTTATGGTGCCTACACTCACCGACGTAAACGTACGTTAACGTGTCAGCTGACACGATCAAACTTATGAGAACGCCATGTACATGAAAACTCACCATCGCGAACGTGCGACGGTTACGCGGGACGCGTGCTGCTTATCTCTCTTTCTTTCAACAGTAAATTTTATTTAATTTGTGGTTGTTTTATTAATAGTTGTTCCTTTAAAAGGCTGCATGGTAAATATCAGTAAAAAAGAGCGAAATAAATACAGCGGGGCAGGTAACATAGTAAACATTTAAAAACACAATAACTTTTGGGTAGTAAAAGCGATGTATAAAAACAGTAAATTGACGATATCATACAAATTAAATATGGTTTTATTTGACTTGAAAAAAGTTTCGTTTGATTTGAAAATGGGTTTATTTGACTCGAGAAAGGTTTCATTTGAATTGTAAAGGTTTCATTTGATTTAAAAATGGTTTCAGTTGATTTGTAAAAGGTTTCCTTTGGGTTGAAAAAGGTTTCATTTGACCGACCGGAAAATGCTATAAATTGTCAAAAGCGTCGATGTTTTCGATAGTTATTTTCGACTCTAAATATTCCTAGAATTGCTCTGAACACAACTGCTACTAGAGTATGATTGAAAAGCTGTAGTTAGACCTAATCTCATACACGGCGCGTTTGTATGACAGAGGCGCTTGAGGACAAATCCTATCTCGCCAAGCTGCATACATAGCGAGCAACGTCACAAGCTGTATTGGAATCACTTCTGAATGGAGTAGGGGTGGGGCACAGAAGTTGCGATTGTCAGATTATTGAAGTTGGCTTTGATCGCAAATTTGAAATCTGATTTCTCAAAAGAAGGGTAGGATCTGATGTCTTCTCTCACAAACTGCGTTTCAGCCAGATTAAAGCAGCATGCTAGAGGCTGGTAAGCATGGTTGACCTAGCTCAATCAAATCTTGTCGTTAAAGACTAACTCGATATATGTTCAGGAACGCCAATGCTTCCCATAGTTTTATCAGTAGTACTGGATCTTGGAACATAGTGGTATCCTAGCAATTAGGAAGAAGACGAGTGCAGAAAGCTGGGACCTTAAGGCGGATTATGGGAAGCATGCCAAAGAAGACCTTAAGGAGGATTATGGGAAGCATGCCAAAGAATATAGCCTCCTTCGTAATTCCTGAGTTGAAAGGATGGCAAGAGCAGACACCAACAGCCGCTAGCCTAAGAAATGCACACCTGTAGTGTGCTCACCTCCGCCACTGCTCGATAAGCCATGGAATTCGGTAAGGCTCTTAAGACCGATATAGTAACGGAACCGCCTCTTGGAAGCTTGGGTCAGCTAAAACACCGAAAAACCAGAAAAAAATCAGGTCCTTCGAATGTACTCTTTAATTGAGGCTGCCCGTCCCTATATAAGCTAACCGTACCAAAATATGCCCCTTTAAAAAATATGGGCCTTCGAATGAAAATCGTCGAGCCTTTTAAAATACTGTTTGCAAGACTCAAAGCTCTATTGAGCTAGCCGCAAATTGTAATCAATTTGAATGAGTTCCAGCTCGTCTTAGGCCATCAGTAATTTGCATTTCTTCACCAGATCTGGGAAAAGTTTCCAGCCCAAAAGAGAACAACATTTCAAAAACATAACCATATTCTTATTGACGTTTGTTTTGTATTACAATCCTTGCAAAATTCGTTATGATCGAATACGAGCCAATCAATTTTTTAGGAATGCTGCTAATACCAGTATAATTGTCAAAATTTGTGAGTAAATGTGTGAGTATGTTTGCTGCTGTCTCAAGCTAAAATGGCTTGACGTATTGCAATGAAATTTGGCACTCGGATAGGCTATGAATTGTGTTAACATATAGGATATTTTCTTAAAATGGTTGTCAGCATTTTTGTAATTTAAAACCAATTAATTCATAAGTTAAATAAAATATTACAAACGTGTGAGAGTCAAACGGAAAGGGTTAAAAGACGTATTATTTTGAAAACATTTTTGAATAGGGTTGCCAACTAGTTAAATCAAATAATTTTATATGGTTATCAAGGAGAGAAGTGTAAAAAAGCTGGATTTAGAAATTTTTTTGACAAGCTAAATAGAATATATATCAGTAAATAAAACATTACAACATGTGGATGTCAAACGCAAGGGGTTCAAAAACGGATTATTTCGGAAACATTTTTGAACAGGGTTGCCACCCGGTTAGAAATTCAAATTCAGTTCAACCAACAAGTTAAATAAAATATTTACTATTGAGTTAAAAAAGCATTAAAACGTTATGGGAGTCAAGTGAAAGGTGCGGAAAAACGGATAATTATGAAAATATTTTGTAACAGGGCTGCCAACTGTTCAAATCATTTGATTAAAAGTTAAAATAAATTATTTAGTATGGATATCACACTAGAGGTGTATAAAGCTTTATTTCGAAATTGGTTTTGACGAGGGTTGCCGCCCGTTTAGAAATTATTTCGAATGCATTTATAAAGGGTTTAGCTAACTGCTCAAATTATTTATAAATTTATTTTTACCTGGCTGCCAGATGTTTAAAAATTCAAGATCAATTTAAACAAGTGAAATGAAATATTACAACAATGTGGGACTCAAATGAAAGGAGTTCAAAAAACCATTATTCCGAAAATATTTTTGAAGAGGGTTGCCAACTGTGTAAATTATTATTTCAAAAGAGGGGGGCTCAAGAGGGGAAAATGTGTTTGACGATCGTTGCCACCCGTTTAGAAATTCAAAATCAATTTAGCTGTTAAATTGAAGAAAATATTTTAATATCGGCATAAAGAGACAGAGGTTTAAAGAAGCTTTATTTCCAAAATATTTCTAAGGAGAGTTAGTGACAGTTTAGATATTCAAATCAGTTCCGGTTACGGTAAAAAGGAATATCTTAATATGGGATAGAGGTTTAAATAAGCTTTATTATTAAAATACTTTTGAACAGCGGTGCCACCAGTTTAGAGTACGTTTTAACTAAAAAATGTAAAGAAAAGTTTTTCTGAAAAATACTTTGATTTTATTTTTAAAATTTATGTAAATCAACTTTTTTCGTATTTGCCAAATGAAATATAACAGCGTGGCATTCATATAAATTTAAAATTGTTAAGTATATTGAACCATGCATATAAAAACTATCTACAAAAGATAAGTGATTATTCATGCTGAGACGGCTGGTTTAGTTAAAATTTGGCACCGAAACTTACCACGGCCTGACAAGAAATTTGTATACCAGACTTACTGAAGAAGGGGCATATCGAGACTGGATCAATTAAGTAAGCAACTGGAACATTTGATAGCATAACATTAAACCGTATAGAAAATATTTAATTCTTTCCCTAAATTAATCAAGAACAGACATCTTTGAAGTCGACCATTAGAGGCGGTGATCCATATAAAATAAACTAAAATAAAATAAATAGCCAAAAATAGAAAAAAGCTGATTCTAGCCTCAGATGGACAGCAGCCTGCTTTTAATATAGGATCAACGCCAATCTTAGCCACAAACTACCGAAGCAATGTTATGCGTACCATTTGTAGGTATTTGTGTCACTTGTTTGTACATATGTAACGATGAAAAAA
>NW_023469735.1:0-5242 GCF_013731165.1 Rhagoletis pomonella | reverse complement strand
CAATAAAATTTAGTTCAGTTGCGCAAATGAATTTTGCAAAATGCCTTAAATATTATTAAATATGCCAAAAGCGATGAGGTATTTTCACTGTAAAAATCGAGTGCAATTTACATGCAGCCAACCCTTTCCTTTCCATTTTAAGTTATGTACGCTGCTCGGTTAATTTTTAAGATTTATAAACATTTTCCCCTATTAGTTTTATACTGTGTATAGGAACATACATACATACCTGCTATATTATTCTTATGAGTTGATTAACTATTTATGACAACGAAATTTATTACCCTTTTTAATTGCCCAAATCCTGTCAAGCGCTGTGGGGGAATTAATCACGCTTGTCCACAAGGAAATCCCCAGGTAAGTACACACACTTAATTGAAAATATGTAGTGATTTGTAAGCATACAAATTACACAGTTTGTATTGCAACTCATGAATCCTTAGTAATTTCTAAGAAACTCAACAAATTGCAATGATATTTGTGGTTGTGTCAGTTAGCAAGGCACTTAAGTACATACATGGTTATAATAAATATACATACATATATGTAGGCACACATATATATTCATAAAGGTACATATGTATGTATAGATATAGTTATAGTCGTCGTTTAAAGTACAAAACCGCGTATCGTCGTACTGCAAAACCGTGTAACCGAAGCCCTTGGCTCGAGCCTTATCCATTCGTTCTAAAATATATTGGCCAGAAATGCGATTTCTTTATAAAAAAGGGAACCATTTTGAAATATCAGTGTTTTCAATCTCTACAAAATAATTTGTGCAACCTCACATACGCGGTTTTGCATTTTATTGAAACATTTTACTTATACATACGCACGTATATGTATATATGGAGGCTTATTTGTGGCACATAAAGACCGTAAGCTGCAAAACATAAAAATTTTATACTTCATTAAAGTTAAAATGCCCCAGCGAGAAGACACGACTACACATGCATACATATGTATAAATATACACACATATGTAGGTCCATATCCACGAATACACAAATATTGTAAATATATATGCTCATTAGTATATTATACTCGTGATGTTTAAAAAGGTTAACATCCCAGTAGGAAAAAGAAGATGTAAAAAGCAATTGCGGAAGCCATTCTCTAGAATGTAGAGGGCCTTACTATCTCCATGGTTTCCATAATTGTTTTTTCCGGGAGAACAGCTCATAGAATTATGTACTTATTTTTTATGCGTGATTTTTTACATTGGAATCGGATTTTGCTCTGCACTTTATAGATGCTTTTTCGTAAGTAAGAAAAACCAATAACAAGAATGAAACACTTTGCATTGGGTCTAACGAGATGCGAATCCGTGCACTCCTGTAAGGTAACAAATAGTAGCCAGCATCCAGCTACAGCCACAACATGTAAATGTCTTTTCAAATGTATCAAATTTGTTACAATCGTTCAAACAAACTGATTTTCAAACTGTTGTAGCTAGCTCATGTCAGTTTATTTGCTTAGCACGTTGCCTACTCACTTCTCGTGAAGGAGCACAGAAATCAATCTGTGTTTAGTGATGTTGAGATATACATTGCCTTGACAAAATTGCTTCTGGGATAATCATATATTCGTAAATGATGTCAATCACCACTTGTATATAATATAGTGCATGCGTGTACGTTGCATTCCGAGGTGTCATAAAATGCCGAAATTTCACTAATTTATTCATTATCTCGTTACGGCGATAAACCGGACAAAGTTACTCGGAGCATCGCCAGAGCAACCCAGTAACTTGTGGCATATATGCCTGCTGCTACACATACACATAAATGCATCTACATACGAGTATGTGTGCCTCAAATCTGTGAGCATTCCAACCCTCCAGTGAAAGCTTTTAGTTGTGAAGTAGAATGCCACCAGGTCGCTTGGCAACTCAACTAGTTCGTCTTCTAAAATATGAATATTTTTGAAAATAATGATCGGAACAAATATTTTTTCCGGTTATTTAATGAAATTGACTAAGACACTTTTCAACATAATTGCCTTTTTATAGTAGCGCGAATAACAACTGTACATATGTATACAATAATTTTTTATAAAAATAAAATTACTGTAAACGCAGTTATTTATAATTATTTCTCTACAAGAGTGCGAAATTTCTTTCCGCTTTCGGTTTAGCAGAAACTAGTTTTTAAACTTTTGTCATACTATAACATAGGCAAATATAACGGGTGATTTTTTTGAGGTTAGGATTTTCATGCATTAGTATTTGACAGATCACGTGGGATTTCAGACATGGTGTCAAAGAGAAAGATGCTCAGTATGCTTTGACATTTCATCATGAATAGACTTACTAACGAGCAACGCTTGCAAATCATTGAATTTTATTACCAAAATCAGTGTTCGGTTCGAAATGTGTTTCGCGCTTTACGTCCGATTTATGGTCTACATAATCGACCAAGTGAGCAAACAATTAATGCGATTGTGACCAAGTTTCGCACTCAGTTTACTTTATTGGACATTAAACCAACCACACGAATGCGTACAGTGCGTACAGAAGAGAATATTGCGTCTGTTTCTGAGAGTGTTGCTGAAGACCGTGAAATGTCGATTCGTCGCCGTTCGCAGCAATTGGGTTTGTGTTATTCGACCACATGGAAGATTTTACGCAAAGATCTTGGTGTAAAACCGTATAAAATACAGCTCGTGCAAGAACTGAAGCCGAACGATCTGCCACAACGTCGAATTTTCAGTGAATGGGCCCTAGAAAAGTTGGCAGAAAATCCGCTTTTTTATCGACAAATTTTGTTCAGCGATGAGGCTCATTTCTGGTTGAATGGCTTCGTAAATAAGCAAAATTGCCGCATTTGGAGTGAAGAGCAACCAGAAGCCGTTCAAGAACTGCCCATGCATCCCGAAAAATGCACTGTTTGGTGTGGTTTGTACGCTGGTGGAATCATTGGACCGTATTTTTTCAAAGATGCTGTTGGACGCAACGTTACGGTGAATGGCGATCGCTATCGTTCGATGCTAACAAACTTTTTGTTGCCAAAAATGGAAGAACTGAACTTGGTTGACATGTGGTTTCAACAAGATGGCGCTACATGCCACACAGCTCGCCATTCTATGGCCATTTTGAGGGAAAACTTCGGAGAACAATTCATCTCAAGAAATGGACCGGTAAGTTGGCCACCAAGATCATGCGATTTGACGCCTTTAGACTATTTTTTGTGGGGCTACGTCAAGTCTAAAGTCTACAGAAATAAGCCAGCAACTATTCCAGCTTTGGAAGACAACATTTCCGAAGAAATTCGGGCTATTCCGGCCGAAATGCTCGAAAAAGTTGCCCAAAATTGGACTTTCCGAATGGACCACCTAAGACGCAGCCGCGGTCAACATTTAAATGAAATTATCTTCAAAAAGTAAATGTCATGGACCAATCTAACGTTTCAAATAAAGAACCGATGAGATTTTGCAAATTTTATGCGTTTTTTTTAAAAAAAAAGTTATCAAGCTCTTAAAAAATCACCCGTTACAAAGGATTTTTTTAAAGGAAAAATTGCTTTTTGGCCTCATACTAATTAAAGAACTAGTAGTTTTGTACCAGTTTATCAACTAGATTATATACGAACTCGTTTGACTTTTCACTGCAGGGAAATAACAAGCTATGTATTTTCTTTTCTCATGCTTATGCTGATATGCATATATAACTATTTAAGTATATGAGACCTTTACAGCCTAGGGATGCATAATTTGCTGCTGCGTGAGTGTGTGGGAATTTTATAAAGTGTTTTATTTTAGATTAGCATATAGCATAGCTCGAAGACAAAAATACACCGCCGGCATTTACTTATATCAATTACGAATTTTAGTAGCCCACTACACTCATACAGGTCGTCTTCAACATGTACATATATACGTAATATAGTAGTATGTACGATTTATATTTATGTTTTCATTTAAACAGTTTAACTGCAGGCTTTCTAATTAAAACTCGATACAATTTTTGGTCATTTTCCGCCTCAAATGCTTAAGGGTAATTACTTTTCACACAACTATCTATACACTCGCACTCGTATACACATCTTAGATGCTGGGATTTTCCATTAAACACACCAACGATAAAATAGCAAACAACGTAGTACATGGTCAACGTCCTTGAGCGGTTCACAATTTCTTCTTCTTTTTATTATTTGGCGCTTTAACCATCTAAGCGATTTTGGCTCACATATTATGTAAATAACTATAACCAAATCAAAATATCGAATTCAGAATTATTTTGGCATCAAGCATCGAAAAGTCACTTATAGCAGCCTTAAATATATGTACAACATTGAGATGAAGTGTTTTTCTACCATCAAATATGTCCTACCCTGTTGCACAACTAATGAAACCAGCAACCCTTAGACCACTGTTGGCTATTTTTATTGACTTTATATAACAAAAGCCACATAAATTCCCATTTCCAACTTTTGTACAAAATTTATAAAAACTCAAAAAAATTTCAACGAAATTTTAAAATTTTTGTTTAGAAGTTTTAGAAAAAAGGCCTCGTATATGTATACACACATATGCTGCCGTTATCTTAGTACTTTACGTGATAAAACTAACAAAAACGACCTTATCTCATACCACCATATATCAGTATCCTCATACATACGTATTTATGCATGCTTGTTGGACACAGATTTTAATTACTTACGAACGACTAGCAGAAAGTAACCGCAGCGTAAACTCTTTTCCCATAGGTTACATATACATACGCGCCACTAAAAAACAAACTCTATGTATCTGAACGGGTACTTCAAAGAAGAAAAGGCGAGAAGTAGTACCGATGAGCTTACTGTGATTTGAATGCCGCTTATTTCAAGAACGGGAGCAAATATCTATCTATATATATAAAATTCAAATTATGTATGTACCTATAGACACACTTGGCTCCTAAACGAATAAGCCGATCGTAACCAAATTTTACACACGCACTGGATATCTTCCAGGGATGGTCACAGGGTAAAAAATATTTTGATATATAAAGGGGGCGTGGCCCCAAAACGTGGACCCGGGTAACCTTAGGATGTATTTGTTTAATATGGGTATCAAATTAAAGCTGTTCATGAGTGCTTTAAGATAGAGCAATTTTCATATAGCTGGGTGACTAGGGTCTCGAGATATAGACCAAAATGTGGACCTGGGTAACCTTGGGTGTATTTGTTCAATATGGGTATCAAATGAAAGCCGTTCATGAATGCTTTAAGATTGAGCACTTTTCATATAGCTGGGTGAC
>NW_023469734.1:0-5243 GCF_013731165.1 Rhagoletis pomonella | reverse complement strand
ACTCACACATTTATGACTAAGTTTCACTTCTATCATGTGTACAGTGCTACACACGTATTTTTTTTTTTTTGTTAAAAATATTTTATATGAGAATTTTTATATAGGACTGCGAAAAATGCATTAACATATTTTTATCTAAAAGCTAAAACACTAAAAGCAAAAACAAAATGCAAGTAATTTTTGTATTTGGTGAATCGATACCACCGCCTTGGCATTAATATCACCGATGACAGTTAAGTCTTAGGTGGATTTTTATATCAGAATCTCACTTTTGTGAAAAGTGCAGGTAGAGGGTTTTGAATATAAGCCCTCGGCAAGTTCTTCTGCAGCACTTTCCACAATTAAACGATACTCAAAATTTAGGTTTATGGTCTGAGAATGCCGGAGAAGCTAAACTAAATAGATTTCTCTTAAAGACAGCACGAAGCAGCCCACTTAGTAAATAGGTAAGCACCTTACGAGGTAATCCATGTTTTATTCAGTTTTAGTACTAAAATTGTCATCGTGACCAGTGTTGCCAAACATGAACTTTTCCTACCAAAACTGGTAGGTTTTTTTCCATTTGGTAGGTTGGTAGGCTTGATTTGATTTTGGTAGGTTTCGGGACTACAGGTAATAGTTATTTGAGAAAAATAGAAAATATGTATCTCTAAACATTTTAGCAATTTTTTTTTACATGAATATTTCACCGGTACGTTCGTATAACGGCGGCCGCAAGCATGATTCCTCAGTACAAACGTATACCCTTATTATTGTCAATATACAATACGAGCATCCATATATACTTTATGGCGTACTTGGACCAAGATTCCAGGAAAGTCTGCCAATGGCAATGGGTTGTACCCAACCATATTCTGGGCGGAGGCCTTCGCAATCGAAGTCTGTGTTCGCGAATTTTATCGTAGAAGGCAAATGAGGCCAGAATAAATATTATGTCAGATATTCAAGCAGCGTTATACTAGGTTCACATATAAGTAGAGTATCCTCATTTTCGAGCTTAACTCCTTAATCTCTCATTAGAAAAAAGAGATTAGCCATATAAAATTCGTACCATGTTAATCTGTAATTATAAAATAATCTCAGATTTAACCGATAACTTTTTGGTGTCCATCCTAGTTTTATCGATTGTTTTTGCGAAGAAGAGGATAAATTCCAAATGTAAAATTAAAAACAAAATGGAGCCTAGCAAGGAAAAGAGGTTTGTAAAGGTATTTTTTAATAAAGTGTTAAGTTAAAATATATTTATATTGCTTAATATAGCAGAAAAAACGTGATCACGGTGGCACAGAGAAGAAACATAACTTTTTCTTGAGATGTGAGAATAACAAACACAACAAATTTGACTGCTAATAACTGAGATTTGCCTGTGTAAACGGGGTGATTAACAAACGAGCTTTGATTGAGATAATATTTATATGTGAACATACTTTTAGAAGCCTTAGAGTCTTTTAAAACGGCATCAAGGCTTGTGAACTATTGAACCACCTGGGAGCCCACAATAGCGTACCGCTGTGGGGGGGGTTCAGGGACATGAAGGGTTTGAAGGCAACGAAAGGGCAGACTGCCTTATAGGGATGCGCGATACCGATACGATATTCAATATATCAATATCATTGTACATCATATCGGTTAATTTATATCGATATCACGAGCTGCGATACGATATTGATACAATATTTTGTTTCGATATGTGAAATATCGGAAACTTTTCTCTACCTACTCTGGGCTTCTGAACTGAAAATAAAATTGACTAGTTGGAAAAATTTTTTGTTCTCGCAAAACAGCTTTTGGCATAGTAAGCATGAAAAACAAAAATTCATAAAAATATCAAAATTTGTACTTCACTTTTAGAAATACATACATACATATGAAACGGTGTGTCTCTTTGAAGGTACTTATCCAAAGTAACTTCGTTATTTTAATTTATGCTTATTTGCATTTTAATTCCAAGTATACGTATGTAGTTTCATAAACAATATATCTTTATTAACAATTTCGTTTTCGATATTTCCGATATTCAATATATCGATATTATTTTAGTAGATATATCGGTATTGGATATTGTGAGTTTAGAATATCGCGATATCGATATACCGAATTTTCAATGCCGATACGCATCCCTACTGTCTTGCAAAGAGTGGAGCCCAAATACGTTTGCATAGTTCCGAGCCTTTTTGCAGTACATCTAAAGGATACACTGCAGACCTACTTAGGAGCTAGCTGGGAATTGTTGCACACTGGCGGAAGTCGAAGGGAATAAGACCTTCAAAGAGATTCATAACTTTTCAGGAGGAACTCCGAAAGAAACCTTGAACTGAAAACTCTTACTGGCTACCTGACAGCACACTGCAAGTTAACGTTCCGATTGAATCAAAGAGTCTTTCTGTAGAGACTGACTGTAGGTTTTGTGAGCCGGTGAAGGAAACCCCAGAGTATATTCTATGTGCCTGTCCACGAAGCATGAATAGTAGATTGATGCACCATGGGGAAGGATTGTCTTCTCCATCTAAAATTTGGAACATGGCATCATCCAAAGTGCTGAGCTTTTTAAATAGCCTGATATTGGAGCGATTACGGGGCGTATTCTTGTTTTCGTATGAATCGAAAATCATGAAATTTTCCTACAATTTTCTACGCAAAAATTTCAAATTTTCGATTCGTACGAAAACCAGAATACGCCTCACAATTAGGATTTAGCACAATATATCTTCTTAGGTCGCAACGTGGGTATCTCCGAAGTAATAATAATAATATAGTCACTTGACACGAATAAAGACGCTCGGGTGTTTTCGCGAACAAAAGACGCGTTAACATGGATTCAACATCCTTCCGGAAAAAAACTCTTTGGGGAATTCGTATACTGGTACACTCGCAAACATAGTTGACCATGAACAAAAGTTTATGCGTCTTTCTTCGCCTTCAAAGAGGTTAACGCGGCTTTCTTGCCATCACCTATGTAAAGAGTCTTTACCTTATATTTATGTATACAATCTTCGATTATTAGCGCAGCGACCACGAAAATGCAGTTGCCAATATAGCAACTCAGTTGCCAGCTTGCAGTTGTCATCTGTAAAACCATTTCAGCCAGTGGCCATCCAATTGAAGTTCGGCTGCCATATGCCTATGTCGGCTCAGCTCGATGTTCTGGTCACATACGTAAGTACACATTTTCATGAGTCTATCTCTTCTTATTCTGGTACTTACAAATATCGGACCAAAGTTATAATACCATTTCAAGCTCATGAAAGGCATAGTTTTCAGATTTCAAATTGGTGAAGTAGGTAACGAAATATAAATTTAAAAATTTTCTTAACCTCTCCCCAATTTCATGAATTGCTTGGCCATGTGATTCCATATCAAACATATTGTTATAGCATGTCATTGCTTTTTAGGCCAGCTGTTGTTTGCTGTTGTATTTCTGCAGCATATTTTTAATACTGTTTTATCCTGCCTTGTATCAAAATGTATATAGATTTTTAATTAGATAATTGTTTAATAAATTTTATTACAGTAGGAGCTTGCAAAATTCGGAAAATCTCTTCCCGTATATACAATGTAAATAATAATGCTGAATATGTCGCATGTGTTCCTTTTGTTGACATGTATAAATTTGATGCATGATTTGATTTGCATTTATTCGGCAGTGTCTTCACCCTGACGGAAAGATTGGTCCAATTGCTCCAAAAATATAGTCGTAGGTATAGTAGTTTTGTAACTAGACCAAATATAGTCCAAAAATGTAAAGCAATGTAATGTAAAACAGGTGAATTGTACTAAAAGTGGTCCGAATGTAATGCATAAGGTACGAGTTTTGTTCTAAAATTGGTTACAATGTCATGCAGTAGCGGACAATGGGTATAATTAACGATTTGCTGATATGTAGGCAGTTAGTCAACGAATTTTGATGTGCGGCGTTGGCATGTAGAGAGAGGATCCGCTTAAAAAATCTGAGAATCCCGGTTCGAATCGCAGCTGGCGCAAGTTTTAATTTTTTTTTTTTTTCCCCAAAATTGGTTACAATGTAATGCAGAAGCGGACAATTGGTCCGAGCCTAGGACATTCAATGTTCCAAATGTACATTCTAAATTTCTACTTGCATAAGGCGGCCATTCTTTTGTTAAAGTAAGGGAGATTCGGAAGGGAAGTGGTAAGGACCTCCGGGTGAAGTGAAACACCTTACCACCAACTTACACTTCACCCGGCGAACAGTTGTCGGAGAAACCATGTTTTACGCGAAAAAAGGCATATTTTAAAACTGTGATAAAGCTATTCTTATTCAGAAATGTCCAACGAACTCAAAAATAATTAGTACTTTTAATAATAACTGCTGAGAAAGCCGTTGTGGCACTTTCTAACAGTTATAAGTTGATAACTTTCTTAACAATTTTTTTTATGGAAACTTTCAATCATAACAGTAATTGCTGGTTTGGTATTGCCATATCAAATATTACATAAGAAAACTTGGTTTCTAAATTATCAAGACCTTAAAAACACGGCTTAGAAATATTTTCTTCAAAAAGATATAGCTAATTTATAGGGCCGAGTAGGATCTACATTCCCATACCAAAAACTAATGCCATGGTCCCTTTAAGGATCTACGAAAAGAAAAGCCGCGCATACTCGTGCCAAAAAGAGTGGCGGCCATTTTTATTTCACTAGACCAACTTAGCAGTTTTTACAAATAACATAAAGTGTATTAAAATATTAAAGATTAATGTAATTTATTGTATGTATATTTGATATCATATCATTTATAACATGTGTCTTATCAATTTCAATTTTATTTTTTTATATTTTTTTATTCTCTCTGAGAGAGAAAAAGTTAAACCTTATTCCCAATGACATCAATACGGCGAAATCAGGTGTAAAATAAGGGTTGTGCCAAGGCGAATTAATATAAGGTGATAGTAGGAGTACAAAAACAAAAATTTACATGTATTTTGTTTTTGCTTTGGCGGCATGAACTGTCAAAATCTGTAGGAGTGTGTGTAGAAATTCAAACAAAATTTTTCATTTTGATATCAGAAGCCGTGTGGCGAAACACATACACAAAATCCGCTGAGCTAGTAACACCACCTTATATAAATTCGCCTTGGGTTGTGCCATACATGTATTCCTTACAAGTTTCATGCATTAAATGTTAAGACTTATGATCATATTAAATACGGCTTATATAAGGCGCATATTTTTGGTGGGTTTGTACATGTTCGTCATTGTGCGTATAATTTTCTAGAGTAGTTTTT
>NW_023469733.1:0-5243 GCF_013731165.1 Rhagoletis pomonella | reverse complement strand
TATAAATGTAGGAATGTGTTCAATGTATTTATAAGCTCAAATGTTTATATGCTTAAATTTGTAGGTATGTAGTAGTCCTAAGTTTACTAATGCCTATTCCTACAATTCATCTTACATAGGGCTAGCTTGTGAATGTTAATTTAGGCATTATTTCTTGAACAGTAACTATTTTAAAAAATCTCGAGCATGCCATATCGTTATACATTTCTTTCATATGTTATGTATGCATGCAAACAGTACCGCTAATTGTATATAAACATATTTAAAATGTAAAGTATGTATTTGAATTGTTAGTCTAAGTAGACTAATTTTAAAACCCCTAGTATATGTAATTACGATGTAATGTGTTGTAATAAGCACCTTTAATCTAAGTATGTCAAGAAAAAGAAACGACATAAAATTAGGACAAGTTTATAATTGTCTATATCAATAAGTAGTATGTTATATTATAAGATCAGCACTTGAAGATTAAAAACTTTGATTATAGCTTAATATAATTTTAAACATACTTTAAGTTTATGAAAAATGTAAGTAAAAGGTAATCATATACATATGTATGTATTTCAGCTATTTTTATTTTAAAGGATATTTTCAAATAAAAATACCATATCAGAGCAGTGCAGTCTTTTATTTACATAAGCAGGCAGAGAGACCCTGCTGGTACCAAATATCTTCAAAAGAAAACGCGTTTCATCACAAAACAATAACCGGGTACGTATAAAATTATTACGTAATTTATTTCTTAAAAACTCAAAGACTACACCCTTTCCAACAGTATTATCGAAAATATCAATTTGATTTTAGAAAGCGGCAATTCGATTTTAGAAAGATCATACGGCCTTTAGGAGGCGCAGGTGGAAAAGTCATGGTGACAGTCGATAAAAAAAAAAACCTGTTAGGCTTCGAGAGGGAAAAGTAAAAGTCATAAATACAAAATTTCACGTCATTTTCTCACCCCCTCCCCACGAACGGTAGCTTAAAAAAAATACTGGAATCGGCACAATACTGACTAATCAGTTTAGTTGCCCTTGGCGCTGAACCCATTAAAGCAAATTTCTTTTTCAAGTAATCAATTCTTTAAGTATCGTGGAATGTTCAGGTGAAGGTATTTATCATTTATTTTTTGGTTTCCTATTTTTTATCAAAAAACTAGCTGTACCCTGCCACGCTTTGCTGTGGCATACTTCTGTTATATGGACGATAAATTATTAACGAAACAAAGCATACGTCGCATATAAGTTTGATTTTGTAATACATAAGTACTTGTGTGCACACAATATTTGTCTCTGCATTCTCTGCATAGATATCAAGGATATCTGGTTTGACGACACGGGAACATGCAACATCTGAGAAGCAGTCCGCATCTAAATCTAAACCACACTTTTCCAAAGGTTGACCTTGAGCATTATTGATTGTGATTCCGAATGCCAATTGAATTGGGAATTGCAATCTTTTAAATTGAAATTGTGTATCGGTCGGAATCATGGGCATTTTTACCCTTTGCCACAATGTAGACTATTTCAGGCAAGCATTTATCTCTCCCGCTAGTGTTAATCGAGAAATTACAGGCAATGTTTGCGTTAAATCTCCTGAGAGCAACATCAATGCATTCCCGAATGGTTAAACGTTTCCATGCAAATCTCGCGAAAATCGATCAAAAACCTCAAGCACTTTTTTGTGTGCAATTGTACACTCATCCCAAACAATGAGTTTAAATTTTCGTAATACTTTTTCCATACCGGATCTTCTGGAAATATTGCACGTATGATTGCTGAATTAGCAATTCTTTTACGTAATAACAATGTCGCAGAAATTCCAGGCGGAGCCCTAGCTTATGTAATTTTTTGAACGAACCGTCGCCAATCAATCAATCAATCTGATAAGGAATGTTTTCCTAGTTCCTCCAGGCGTATCGAAGAATGAGGTCTCCAGATATCATTTTCTCCTTCTTATTTGACGCTGGAACCGCCTAAGCCATTTGGCCGAACTCGACAAAGAACGTCAGTCGTTTATCTCTGTGACAACTGACGCCAATAGGAAATTCCACGTGAAGCCAAATCGTTCTCCACTTGGTCTCTCCATTGCAGTGGCGGCCAACTCTTTTTCTGGTACTGCGAGTTGAATACTTTCAGACCTGGAACGTCGGTTCCCATTCGAATAGCATGTCCAAGCCAGCGGTGCCGCTGTATTTTCATTAGCTGCACTATGACCATTTCGTTGTAAACAGTTTTGCCGGTAAAAATAAATGTATGAAGAAAAAAAATATTTTTTGCCTAAAATATTAAATTTTTTTAAAAATGTTGGTTATATAGAAAAATGTTATATGAACAGATTAAAGGAACTGTAATTTTTAATTTTTTTAAATTTGTTTGAGCAAAATCGGACTAGTGGTTTTCGAGTTATGTCAAAAAAAGACCACCAAAGGTGACAATTTCCCCTATATGATAGTTATATATATATCTCTATTCCTAGACGTGACCCAGCGAAACGCCGGGACACGTATAACTTCTTTTTTACCGATATAACTTTCCCCGGTAGTTTGAACCCTCCCGATCACTGACCCCTACCATTTGTCTCACAGTGTTATTATCGGTGTTAATGCTGGTTCCCATGTAAACGAAATTCTTTACTATCTCGAAATTACAACTGGCAACAGTGACGTGGGTGCCAAGGTGCGAATGCCCTGACTGTTTATTTGATGTTGTTATCGTTCGTTATCCAACTTGGAAAAGGCAGAACAGACTTCGAGGTTTTTGTTACCGATGATGTCGATGTCATCGGCACACGCCAGAAATTACACGCAGCTCTTATTATGTTAACACTTGCATCATGCGATCGTAAATGCCCTTCTGCTTTAGCTTTAATTTGTGAATGTCTGTTTGCGCATATAATAGGAGTTCGCAATAGTAATAATAATAATAATCATAATAATATTATCTATTGTTATTAAAAATTTCTTTACTCGGAATATACTTAGTAGGCTATGGCGACCCCAAACGAAATTGTTTATGATTAAAATTTAACTGTTAACTGTATTAATGTAAGGGAATGGTGATAAAAATTTTAAGTTTTCATTATTTCAATTCACGGGATATTTTTATGTTTTCGTTACGCTGTTTATAATTTTTTCATTTCTAGCAGTTGTTATATATTAATTTTTTTCTATGTGTAATTTGTATACCAAATCTTCGTTGATAATATGATCATTTCGTTTGATAAGATGTTGCAAACTCTCTCTTCATTTTAACTATTCGGATTTGGATAAGTGAAAACATTAACAAAAAATTTCTCTTGTAAAGCTTTCCCAAACGCTTTCCGTTTCGAACCAGTTATGTAATATTTCATTCAATTCAAATGTTTTCGGTTTACTTTTATATATTGCACAATTCTATTGAGAGTATCTCCAAATCAAGATTCCTTAAATACCTTTCGTTTCGTACTCATATTGTAGCATTTCATTTATTTTATCAATTTAGTGGAGTTTTATTTTCGAACAGGTGGCGAACCTCTTTCTTCTCTTTCTTCTCAGTCTTTTCGACTGTAAGACTTCTTAAAGCTCTTTAATTTGATACCCATATTGCAATATTTCATTTGTTTAATCAATTTAACTGAGTTAAAATTATCAAATAGGTGGCAACCCTCCTTAAAAATATTTCCTAAAGTCATGTTTTTTAAACGTCTTTAAGTTGATACCTTTATTGTAATAAGTCATTTATTTTATCAATTAAATTGAGTTAAATTTTCAAACAGGGGGCAACCCTCATCCTACATATTTTCGACTGCAAGCCTTCTTAAAAATTTAAAGTTTATTACCCACATTGCAATTTTTCAATTATTTAATCAATTTAACTGAGCTAAAATTTTCAAATAGGTGGCAGCCCTCCTCAAATATATTTCCTACAGTCTGTTTTTCAAACTTCTTTAATTTGATACCTTTAATGTAATAAGCCATTTATTTTATCAGTTATATTGAGTCAAATTTTCCAACAGGTGGCAACCCCCCTCAAACTTATTTTCGGCTGTAATCCTTCTTAAGAATCTAAAGTTTAATACCCTGATTGCAATATTTCACTTATTTTATCAATTTAACTGAGCTAAAATAAAAATAGGTGGCAGCCCTCCTCAAAAGTATTTCCTACAGTCATCTTTCTTAAGCCTCTTTAATTTTATACCTATATTGTAATGTGATTTATTTTATTAATTAAACTTAGTTAGATCTTCAATCAGGTGGTAACCCTCCTCAAACATATTTTCGGCTGCAAGCCTTCTTAAAACTCATTAGTTTGATACCCACATGGCAATATTTCATTTATTTTATCAATTTAATTGAGTTAAAATTTTCAGCCCTCCTCCAAAATATTTCCGACAATCACCTTTTTTAAACTCCTTTAATTTGAACCCTATATTGTAATACGTCATTTATTTTATCAACTAAATTTAGTTAAAAAACTCTTTAGTTTGACACCCACGTGACAATATTTCATTTATTTTATCAATTTGACTAAATTAAAATTTTCAAATAGGTGGCAACCCTCCTCAAAAATATTTGCAACAGTTATCTTTCTTAACCCTCTTTAATTTGATACCAATATTGTAATATTTCATTTATTTTATCAGTGTAATTTAGTTAAACTTTTAAACACACATATTTTCGGCTGTAAGCCTTCTCAAAACTCTTTAGTTTGACACCCACATGACAATATTTCATTTATTTTATCAATTTGACTGAGTTAAAATTTTCAAATAGGTTTCAACCCTCTTCAAAAATATTTCCAGCAGTTATCTTTCTTAAGCATCTTTAATTTGATACATATATTGTAATAATTTATTTACTTGATCAATATAGTTGGGTTTGAAAATTTTCAAATTTTTTGCGATATCGTTGGTTCTGGTATTATACCGAACAATACAAAAAAAAAATTATTCAAATCGGTTCAGCCGTTCTCGAGTTTTGACGACCGTGACATACGAACACAACATTTATATATATATATATATTTAGCATCATATCATTTATAAGATGTGTCATAACAAAGCGGAAGTCAATTTTCAAAAATTCAATATCGAATCCAATATGGCGTCCAGGAATGTAAAAAAATTGCTGCATTTTTAAGAAATTGGTTCTTAAGTTCGGTAATTGCAAATTTCAAACTAGTTTTTGAAAATTCATAATGAAAAATCCAATATGGTGTGCGAAATTTTCAAATTTTAAACCTGAATAACTTTAGTTAAAAATGAGAAAA
>NW_023469732.1:0-5243 GCF_013731165.1 Rhagoletis pomonella | reverse complement strand
TTGTATTTCATAATAAATACTTGTTCGTAAATATAGCAGTTAATACAGTGGCGACGAGAGAAAAATTAAAGAAGATAAAGTAACCAAATCTAAAAGTGGAGCGAACATTTTGCAAATAAAGTGGACTGCGCAATTCAGTTGGGGAAAAAAAAAAAAAAAAAAAACGAAACAAAAGCAACAAGTAGTGTGCGAGGCCGACTGAATTGCGATTGCCTGCACAAGTGTGAGTGCGTGAAGAAAACTTAAAGAGAAAATTCGGCATTTAATTGCACAGGCATTAAATTGCCAGTTGAAAAGAACCTGAAAAATAAAAGAAATTTCGGCATTCAATTGCACAGGCATTAAATTGTCAATTGAAAGAAATTTGAGAAAAGAGAAAATTTGGAATTAAATTACATAGGCATTAAATTGCCAGTTGAAAAGAATCTGAAAAAAGATAAAGAGAAAATTCGGCATTAAATTGCAAAAACATTGAATTGCTATTCGGGGTAGGCATTCGATTGCCCATGAGAGCTGGCATTAAATTGCATAGACATACAAACATAAAGGTAAAAGAATATTAAAGAGTAGTAGCATTAAATTGCAAGAGAATGCAAATAAGAAGCAAACAAAAAAATCGTTGACTAAAATGTGTATCCACATTAACAAAGGCCCAACTCCATGCGCGTCCTTTAGACTTGGAGGCGTACGCAACTTTCACCACGATTGTTAGCCGTGTAAATTGAATAGCTGACAGGCGAGGTGGAATTTTGCAACGCCAACAACGCTCATTGGACCAGCCATGGAGTTCTGGTTTAAGCTGCACTAAACAAAGAGTAGACAATTCGTAAATTGAGCATATGAATGTACATATATATGTATTCTATTTGACAGCAATGTCAACAAACAAGATGAATGTGACAATAACCGAATCTAGCATGGACGCACGGCGTGCGTTAATACAGGAAAATAAAGCATTATTTGTCCTAGTCGTAAAATTGCATAACAAAATGTTATACGTACGTGTATGAGAACTTGATGATACAGGAATAGACGGTGTGCATTTATGTTGGGTTGGGGTCGAGCGAAAGTTTGCTCACATACAAAAAACTCTGTTAATGGAATGCATATGTATGTACATACATAGTTATCGAAGCAAAAATTTGTTTTATTTCTAGGCATAATTATCCAAAGAAAATGATGAATCCCAGTGTGGCACCATTTCTATGCGACGTGATGGACAAGTCGATAATCCGAACAGAGTGGGAAAAATGGCTTCGATCGTTTACGCTGTACTTAGAAGCAGAAGACATTACCATTGCGTCTAAAAAAAAGAAGTAAACTGCTACACCTTGGCGGTGCTCAACTACAAGAAGTCGTGTATAATATTCCAGACGCGCTGGTAGAAGCAAAAGAAGGTATAGATCCGTACGAGGTGCTCGTGGGCAAACTGACACAACATTTCTCTCCAAGGAGAAACTCGACTTTCGAACGACACCTGTTTAGGTCCCTGAAACCAGTGGAAGGGGAGACTCTAAATAAATTCATTTTGAAACTAAGAGGGCAAGCTGCTAAATGTGAATTTGGCAAGACCGAGAAAGAGGTCATCGAAACGAATATAAAAGATAAGCTTATCGATGCGTGGGCGCCAGTAGATTTGAAAAAACGGCTCCTAGAAAAAGAACATGATTTAACGCAGGTGGTTGAAATGTGTCAAGTACACGAAGCAATAAAAAGCCAAACGACAACAATGTCTTCTGACATAGTGCCACTAGCCGTAAACAAAATCGCTAACAAAACTAGTTTTGATGCTGCTGAATGCGATAGATGTGGGCGTAAAGGGCATATGAGTAAAAGCTTTAACTGCCCGGCTAAGAATGCTAAATGCAATAAATGTATGCTACAGGGTCATTTTGCAGTGAAGTGTAAAACAAAAAGGGTCAAACGCGAACACGGAAGTGGTAGTTATGATAACCCGAAACGGCGGCGCATGACTACATCTAGAGTGCGTTGCATAAACGATGAGGGTGAGACGACATCTGAAGAAATGCGGGAGTTCGACTGCTTTAAAATTGATAATGATATGAGCGATGAGATGATTACATGCTCTGTTGGTGGTCAAACGATTGACATGGTAATAGATTCTGGGTCTCGGTTTAATCTAATAAGTGAAGGAGATCGGTCGAAATTAAGGAACGGACAGGGCGTAGTGTGGAACATCCGGTCCCACTCTCCCAATCAATTCAAAGCGTACGCCGCGGACAAGTTTTTGAAAGTGTTACAGGTTTTTGACGCGCCAATCGCTACAGCGCATACAGAAATGATTGCTACCTTTTATGTTATTGAAAAGGGAAGTCAATCACTCTTAGGGCGTGACTCAGCAGTAAAACTTAATGTTTTGAGAGTAGGCTTAAATGTCCATCGAATTGGAAATAAAGAGACATTTCCAAAAATTAAAAACATTAAAGTTAGTTTAGCAATAGATCGTAGTGTACGGCCAGTCCAGCAACCAGTAAGACGCATACCGATTGCATTAGAGGCGAAAGTGGGGGAAAAGATTGATGAAGCATTACAACAAGACATAATCGAGCAAGTTCCAGGGCCAAGTTCGTGGATATCACCAGTTGTCATAGTATTTAAACCTAATGGGGACGTAAGGCTATGTATCGATATGAGGCGCGCAAATGAGGCCATACTACGTGAAAACTACCCCCTACCCACCTTCGACTCCTTCATGACAAAACTAAGACATGCAAAATTTTTCTCGAGGCTGGATCTAAAAAACGCATATCACCAAATTGAACTCGATGAGGCCAGCCGAGAAATAACGACGTTTATCACACACAAAGGACTATTTCGGTACAAAAGGTTAATGTTCGGCGTGAATTCGGCACCTGAGATTTTCCAACGCATAATGGAAGAGTTACTATCACCTTGCAAAAACGTTCTCAACTATATCGACGATGTCATCATATTCGGAAGCTCGGAACAAGAACACGACGAAGCGGTAAGGGACGTCATGCGAATATTTAATGCGAATGGTGTCGTATTAAACACAGATAAATGCGCCTGGAAAGTGAAGGAGCTAAAGTTTCTGGGGCACATGTTATCGGAACAAGGGTTCACAGCCGATCCAGAGAAAGTGAAATTAATTGGAGAATTTCGAGCGCCAAAGACCAAAGACGAGGTAAGAAGTTTCCTTGGCCTAGTTACGTATATAGGGAAATTTATACCAAAATTAGCGGATATTACTGAGCCTTTGAAGAGTCTCCTAAAATCAAATAGCACTTTCATCTGGGGTTGCAATCAAGAACAGGCATTTAAAAAACTGAAAGCTTATCTAGCACAAATACCCAAGTTGGCATTCTTCGATCCGAAAAACAGAACGCGCGTAATAGCTGATGCCAGCCCGATAGCCTTAGGGGCAGTTTTAATTCAATTCGACAGCGTTGGGGATCCGAAGATAATTACATTTGCTAGCAAAAGCCTCTCAGACGTTGAGAAAAGATATTCGCAAACAGAGAAAGAAAGCTTGGCTCTAGTGTGGGCGGTAGAGAAATTTTATTATTATTTAGCAGGATTACAATTCGAACTGGTCACAGACCACAAACCCCTTGAAGCTATTTTTAAACCGACATCCAAGCCACCTGCCAGAATTGAACGTTGGCTTCTAAGACTGCAAGCTTTCAAATTTAAAGTAATTTATCGCGCTGGAAGGGAAAATATAGCGGACCCCTTATCGAGACTAGTTAAGTTTTCAAGTGGTGACGTATTTGATAGCAACTGCGAAAATAATATTTTCCAAATCGTGTGTAGCTCCGTGCCAGCAACTCTCACAGTAACCATCATTGATAACAAAAGTACAGGAGATGATCACATAACTGATGCAATCAGTCACATAAGCAACAACTCGTGGAGCTCGGGAACGTCCAATATGTACTATCCGTTCAGACTAGAACTTTCTGTGCTAGGCAATATACTTCTGCGTGGGAGACGCATTGTGATTCCCGAATCTCTACGGCAAAGAGTACTGGAACTCGCACACGAAGGGCACCCAGGGGAGTCGGCGATGAAAAGACGACTAAGAGCGAAGGTTTGGTGGCCCCTGATTGACAGAGAGGTCGAACGTTTTGTTAAAAACTGCCGAGACTGTTTGCTGGTATCGCTACCAAACAATCCAACCCCAATGCAAAGACACAGATTCCCTGACGGACCATGGCAATGTGTGGCAACGGATTTACTAGGTCCTCTTCCCAACGGGGAGTACTTACTCGTATTGATAGATTATTTCTCGCGCTATCAAGAGGTTGTGTTCTTAAGAAAAATAAATTCCGAAGCTGTTATAAAAGCGATGCAAGACATCTTCTCTAGACTAGGGTTACCTAAATCCTTGCGTACCGACAATGGAAGACAATACGTCAGCAATGAGTTTAAAGAATTCTGTAGAGAGAATAACATTGAGCAAGTCACAACGCCGCCGTACTGGCCTCAAGCTAACGGAGAGGTCGAGAACATGAATCGATCACTAGTGAAGCGTTTGAAAATTGCCCACTCTAACAAGGTGAACTATAAGTCAGAGGTACAGAAATTCTTAATGATGTACAACGTGACACCTCACAGCACAACCGGGTCTACACCAACGGAATTAATGTTTAATCGAACCATTCGCGACAAGATCCCAGACATACGTGATCTAACAGAAGAAATCGTTGACTCGTCGGCAAAAGACTTGGACTGCATAAATAAACATAAGGGAAAAGAGAAGGCTGATGCAGCGAGACGGGCAAAAAGCTCGGACATAGCAGTTGGGGATGTTGTGCTTGTGAAGAACGTAGTATTCCCGCACAAGTTAACACCAAATTTCGATGCAACCGAATACGTTGTGGTTGAGAGGCACGGCGATGAAGTAAAGCTTTCAGGCGATGGTAAGGTGCTGCGAAGGAACATCAGCCATGTTAAGAAAATTCCCTCCGCTAACCAACAACCAGCCAGCGAGTCAGAGAAAGCACCAGAAACATTGTTAGATTCACCAATGGAACAATATTCAACACTATCCAGAAATTCAGGCGCGGAGGAGGCAGGAACATCACAAGGGCTACTACGTCCTGAGTCAGCGGCTAAGGTCACATCACCACCTATTTCAAACGTGTGCACCGGCGACCCACCATCAGTTCAGCAAGAAGGGATTAAGTTGAAGCTAAAAAAAAATAGGAGGGATGTGGCAACCCTAGTGATTGATGACAACTGGCAACGACACCGATGCA
>NW_023469731.1:0-5243 GCF_013731165.1 Rhagoletis pomonella | reverse complement strand
TTAGGAACTATTTCTATAGGAATCAAAATAACTTATACAGTCTAAAAAATTTTTTTTAATTTATTCTTTTTAAGAGAAATAAAATTGTCACGTAGAGCAAAATTACGCATAAAATATTTAAAATTGAGTAAATATCAGCACTCAATGTTTATTTTTAGTAGGAAATTTATTTTTACTTTCAAAATTTTTCCAATTATAAGCATTTTATGTGTATATTTTAAACATCTAATTTTCAAAATCAAATCTTGAAAATCTTATGCGTATATCTACACAGATTTTGGTTGAAAAATAGAAGTTTTTCAGTAGTAATTTTACATTTACATTAATTTTTTGGCGGCCGCTGTGGTATAGTGGTAAGCAGTGTGCGCTTTCACTCATCAGCACCTGGGTTCAAGCCCTGGTCAAAGCAACATCACAAAAAAAATATAGAAAAAAGGTTTTTTCTTAACAGCGGTCGTCCCTCGGCAGACAATGGCAAACCTCCGAGTGTATTTCTGCCATGAAAAACAGCTTCTCATTAAAATAACGGGTGATTTTTTTGAGGTTAGGATTTTCATGCATTAGTATTTGACAGATCACGTGGGATTTCAGACATGGTGTCAAAGAGAAAGATGCTCAGTATGCTTTGAAATTTCATCATGAATAGACTTACTAACGAGCAACGCTTGCAAATCATTGAATTTTATTACCAAAATCAGTGTTCGGTTCGAAATGTGTTTCGCGCTTTACGTCCGATTTATGGTCTACATAATCGACCAAGTGAGCAAACAATTAATGCGATTGTGACCAAGTTTCGCACTCAGTTTACTTTATTGGACATTAAACCAACCACACGAATGCGTACAGTGCGTACAGAAGAGAATATTGCGTCTGTTTCTGAGAGTGTTGCTGAAGACCGTGAAATGTCGATTCGTCGCCGTTCGCAGCAATTGGGTTTGTGTTATTCGACCACATGGAAGATTTTACGCAAAGATCTTGGTGTAAAACCATATAAAATACAGCTCGTGCAAGAACTGAAGCCGAACGATCTGCCACAACGTCGAATTTTCAGTGAATGGGCCCTAGAAAAGTTGGCAGAAAATCCGCTTTTTTATCGACAAATTTTGTTCAGCGATGAGGCTCATTTCTGGTTGAATGGCTTCGTAAATAAGCAAAATTGCCGCATTTGGAGTGAAGAGCAACCAGAAGCCGTTCAAGAACTGCCCATGCATCCCGAAAAATGCACTGTTTGGTGTGGTTTGTACGCTGGTGGAATCATTGGACCGTATTTTTTCAAAGATGCTGTTGGACGCAACGTTACGGTGAATGGCGATCGCTATCGTTCGATGCTAACAAACTTTTTGTTGCCAAAAATGGAAGAACTGAACTTGGTTGACATGTGGTTTCAACAAGATGGCGCTACATGCCACACAGCTCGCGATTCTATGGCCATTTTGAGGGAAAACTTCGGAGAACAATTCATCTCAAGAAATGGACCGGTAGGTTGGCCACCAAGATCATGCGATTTGACGCCTTTAGACTATTTTTTGTGGGGCTACGTCAAGTCTAAAGTCTACAGAAATAAGCCAGCAACTATTCCAGCTTTGGAAGACAACATTTCCGAAGAAATTCGGGCTATTCCGGCCGAAATACTCGAAAAAGTTGCCCAAAATTGGACTTTCCGAATGGACCACCTAAGACGCAGCCGCGGTCAACATTTAAATGAAATTATCTTCAAAAAGTAAATGTCATGGACCAATCTAACGTTTCAAATAAAGAACCGATGAGATTTTGCAAATTTTATGCGTTTTTTTTAAAAAAAAAGTTATCAAGCTCTTAAAAAATCACCCGTTACAATCGCCGTTCGGAGTCGGCGTAAAACTGTAGGTCCCTCCGGTTTGTGTGACAACATCAAGGCGCACGCCACAAATCGGAGGAGAAGCTCAGCCAAACACTAACATATGTGTAAGCGCCAATCTATTATTATTAATTTTACATGCATTTTTCAGGGTGTAGCATTAAGGCCAGAAGTGTCAAAGGAGGCAAAAAAGAAGAAGGAAAGTTAAGTACTTGATAATCAGGAATGTGGAATTGTGTATAGCTTCCCATTGTTTAGTTTGTGATGGATTTAGGAACAAAACACGACTCACATTTCAGCATTCTGGCAATTGAGAAAAATAGTTTTTTTTTTCTTTGTAATCTTTGGGAATATTAGCTCACGTAAAGTTCGCGATAGGGCCGAAAGTTTCTAAACTTTGTGCTTAACTTAGGAAAATTCATGCAAATTTTCAACTTTTCAGTCGGATTTTTAATCACATTCTTTAGAATTTTTTTGTGTATGCTGTTTTGTGACCCATTCAATTCTAATATAATAAAGTGCAAGATTGTAGTAGCGAGAATTTTTTTACGCATTTTCTTCAAAAATTTCGAAAATACTTTGTATGTATCAATAAATTCCAAAAAAGCTGATTATAAAGTGAAAGATTCGCATACAAATTTGTTGATTTTTTTTGAACTCTGCAAAAAGTTTACAAATCATATTTTTATTTTTGTAAAAAAAAATTACGGGAAAAAATTAAATAAAAATTATAATAAATAATTATTGGAGATATTATGAAAAAGTGTGGGTACCAGCACTTTTGGCCGTGAGTGTAGGTTTAAATAATCTCACCTCCTTATAGCGGATTTGAATATAAATATTTTAAATACAAATATTAATATTTGTGTAATATTATTGCCATTTACTTATGCTTACTTTTCTTTATAATTCCTCGACAAGACTCCCATTAATAAATTTTCGATGAGAAATCTGGTGCTTTTAATAAAATCGTAGTAATTTGATTTGCTTAGGGAAATGCCAACTTTCTCCTTATATAAATATATATTTTTTAACAAAACAATGCATGACGTGCATGGAAAAGAGCGTGCGATATGCGGAATTGTGGATACTAAATACCTCAGTGATCGTGATAAAACCTAAGAAAATTGTTTGTGCTTATGAGCCGTCGTGAGCATGCAATAACGTGAGCCAAAATTACTCGCTCGACCATCTTTACCTTCGACCTTAAAATTTTAAGTGTACCCATATTCTAGAAAATTTGAAGTAAGAATTTTAAAATTATATCTAAACATAATTGCATTGAGCTGTTGCAGATAGTGAGCGATATGCTTAACCTCTTCCAGGACGTTTCACTCCGCACTTCCTTGCAAGCTTGTCCGTAAACTCACTATATACCTCTGTGTCTCGGCTGGAAATAGTAAGCTGCTCTGCGATCATATTAAGTGATCTGCGAAAATTTACTGTAGCTTCCGAATTACGAACCTGAAGTACTGTGCGCTATAACTGAGTAGCTGAGTAACTGGGTTCGATGCCTGATCCGAGCAACATATAAATTAGGAAAAGTTTTGTTACCAACAACGGTGGCCTTCCAGCAGGCAATGGCAAACCTCCGAGTATATTTCATAGGGATGGGTATTCGAGGCTTATGGCGAATTTTTGAAATCGAAATCTGTATTGCTAAAATTCGGATAACTTCGAATTTTTTCCAAATCGAATTTCATCTTTATTTCCAAAAAACCAACTCTTCAACTTTCTTCTTTCTGACTAAATTTGCCATCATTGTGTGTGGCACTCCATTTGTCTTAGGGATTCAAGTAATAAAATACATGTTTTTCGATCTGCTGCATAGAAACAAAAAATCTGAGCCAAGAAGGAACTGTTATTACAAACTCAATTTTAAAATTTTTTTTATAAAAAAAACTAGTTTTTATTGTTGATTTTTTATTTTAAATTTTTAGAGGCTTTTACGTTTTTAGCATAAAGCTTTTGCCTGAGAAGACCCCTAGTAAAATTTTCCGGAGAATATTTTTTTAGAATATATCAATGCTCTAACGATCTGCCAAATTTGCTTTTTGCGAGATGTCTTGAAGTAAGGGTCAAATATGACCGTTTTAGGCGGGAGCTAATGGGTTAAAATGTTCTACGAAAATATTTCTCAAGAAATTTTAATATATATGTCTTAACATTTAATTTCGCTCAGACATTTATTTTAACTATTTTTTTGACTTTTTTTGAAAACTACTTAGGCCCAGATATGAAAATTTAAGTAGGCCATAAAACAAAAATACGAGCTAACTTTTGCAAATCCGTCGAGCGTTTTACTCCTGGATGGGTATACATTCAGAAAATGTTTAGAAGTTCGGGCTGGTTTCGGCTGTCGCACGGTGTAATTTGAGTTTAACTTTTTAAACAGGTGGCCACTCTCTTCAAGCACCTCAAAAATTTTTTAATTGTCGCATAGTATTTTAAGTACAACACTTCTTTAACTGAATTCGAATTTTCAAACAGGTGGCAACCCTTCCAAAAGTAATTAAAAAATAAAGTTTATTCAAAACCATTTCGAGTGATATTGGAGTAATTTATTTAACTTGTTAAATAATTTTAATTTGATTTTCTTACATATGGCACAAAACTAAAACCATGTTACACATCTCCAGAGCAAGCCCTTTCATTTGACACTACCCCTTTTTTGAAAATCGAACGAACGATACAGATTTTATGACTTAGTGTTAAATACTTAACGCAAATATCTGCGGAAGCGATTATTTGAATTTGATTTTCTAACCTGTGGCAACCCCTTTCATAGAACTAAAACTATGTTGCAGACCCAAAGGACAAGCCTTTAATTCGACTCCTAATTATTTTAAATTGAACGATATAGATATTATGACTTGGTGTTAAATATTTAACGCAAACATCTCCGAGCTCGATTAAGAAGTTCCACTTCAAACAAATTTTGCAAAATTCGAAAAAATTCGCCCTAGTATTTCAGTCGTGATTTGCCACGAAAAAGCTTCTCATAAAATCCATTTGACCCTCTTTGTGTGCGTCGTTACATTATAATTATTAAGCATATCACGAGCAGCTGATAACTATATTCGCAGTTTTTACACTGTACATAATTAGATACCATTCGGGCATAAATTTCGATTTCGGTAATTTCTACGTAGTAAGTGCTACTTCACTCTTTGGTTTTATAGGGATTCGGATACCTTCCTCATTGAAGTAGTAAAGAAAATTCGCTTAAGCGCACACGTTTTTCGAGCTAAGAAGGATGGGCAGCTAAGCAAAATATACTGTATATACTTATGTATGTGGACTTGTAAATTGACCTCAGCTAATGTTCGTTTAACCATTTGAAAAAATGACCGGTTGCATGAGTAATGAAAAATAATTAATTTTGCAAACAGTAACAACAATTTGT
>NW_023469730.1:0-5243 GCF_013731165.1 Rhagoletis pomonella | reverse complement strand
CGCAACTGTCTTCTCAAATATCATCGGAGTTGTCGTCGCAGATAAATGCGCAGCTGGAAAAGCAGGATACCCGTATATCACAGGTCTTATCCCAATTAGAAGCACAGAAGACACATGTAACGTCGCAACTGGAAACGCAGGATCTAAAAAATTACGCAGTTACAGGAGAAGACGGGAGGCATTGAGACTGAAGTAGATGCAATGAAAGCTCGCCTCTGTGAACTACAACTGAATCGCCCGAATGTTTTAATTAGCGGTTCCAAAGTAAAAGCTCCATCCTTCGATGGCACTGTATCCTTCTCAATATTTAAGCTCCAGTTTGAAACAACAGCAACAACAAACAACTGGGGTACTGCAGACAAAGTAGCTGCATTGGTTGTCTCGCTTAAGGGTTCTGCAGCCGAAGTACTGCAGACAGTTCCAGAAATCGACCGGGGTAACTATGACGCTATAATGGCCGCAATAGAGAGACGTTACGGCAGTGACCACAGGCAACAAATGTTCCAAATGGAATTGATGAATCGCTTTCAGAAGATAAATGAGACACTGCAAGAGTACGCAACGGAGATCGAGCGACTGGCGCATTTGGCATATGCGAAAGAAACGGCAGATTTCATAGAAAAGATGAAGTGCCAGGCATTCGTGAGAGGTATACGAGATCCGGAGACGAAACG
The DNA here is from genome assembly GCF_013731165.1 of Rhagoletis pomonella. Taxonomy (NCBI): domain Eukaryota; kingdom Metazoa; phylum Arthropoda; class Insecta; order Diptera; family Tephritidae; genus Rhagoletis; species Rhagoletis pomonella. The sequence continues at coordinate 4,569 of NW_023469730.1, read as the reverse complement.
GGCAGCATACTCAACACCAAAGGGGACGTTTGCTGAAACAATGTCTTTTGCGCTGGCACAAGAGACAGCAGCTCTTTTGAGCAAACCAGTACATAAAGTTCATCGGGTTGATGTTGAAGAGCCCAACTCGTTGGAAGAAACCATAAGGGACGTAATACGAGAGTCCTTATCCCAGATGACACGTCGCAGCAGTTCGGATATTAAGTGCTACAACTGTGGTAAGATTGGGCATATTGCGCGCAATTGTCAATCGAAGGCAAACTCGGGTGGAAGGAAGCGAAGCAGTGAGACCGACAATACCGCTCCTGAAACTCAACAGCCGTTAAACTAAAACGAACCAGCTCTAAGGGGCGTGAGCTGGTTCTCACAACTGACTGCTCCACTGTCTCCGTCTCGCAAATTTGACGGAAAAGCAATAGTTTGTCGGTGAGGGGAACTGTAAATGGTCGATCCCTGGTGCTTACTTTGGACACAGGTGCGACGAACTCAATCATCCGGTCAGATTTGGTAAGCGGTAATGTGGAACCACTGTTTGGTTACAAACTTCAGACGGCTACAGGAGAGAAAGCTACGATTTCCGGAAAGACAGTTTGTAAAGTTTTTATTGGAGCTTTGTCGGTTGTTCACACGTTTTTAGTGGCTGAAATCGTAGATGAAGTAATAATTGGCGTGGATTTTATGCTGATCCATGGTTTTACATTGGATTTGAATAATAGGGTGCTGTCGTGTCAAAACATGGAGATACCTTTGAGTATCGGATGTGAGAACAGTGTACAGTTAGGGAAGGTAACCTTAAGTCACCGTCAATGGATTCCGGCAAAATCTGAAGCAGTCATATGGACTAATGTGGAAGGAGGCTGTAGTACGGGCGAAGTGTGTGTTATAGAAGCTGCTGAAGAGACGACAAATGTAATCATTGGAAGAACGTTGGTGAAAATGGGAAGAAGCATGCGGGTTCCAGTGAGGGTACTAAATAATTTCAAGTCACCAGTTATTCTGGATAAAGGTGCTGTAATTGGGAAATGCCAGGCTGCAGAGGCCATAGTAAATTGCGACAGTCCTCAACAGGGAAGCGAAGAATTCCCGGAAGCAAGCAGAAGAACTCCCGACTTTATAAAGACTTGGTTGCATGACGTGAAAGGGCTTGAGTGGACGAAGGCTAAGAAGTTGTTAGAAAAAATACGGCTGTATATTCGCCGGTGATTGTGGTAAATTTGGTAGAACTGCCATCGTGAAACATCGAATAGATACCGGAGATGCAAAGCCAATTCGTCAAGTTCCGCGCGGAGTTCCACTAGCAAAACGCGAGGAAGCGAAGCAGATAATTCAAGAAATGCAGAAAAGTGGAGTAATTGAGCCATCAATGAGCCCGTGGAGTTCACCCGTTGTGCTGGTTAAAAAGAAAGACGGTAGTACCCGATTTTGTGTAGATTACAGGAAGCTGAATGAAGTCACGAAAAAGGACAGCTACCCATTACCACGGATAGATGACACTCTTGACACTTTGTCCGGTGCGAAATGGTTTTCCACGCTCGATCTAAAAAGTGGTTACTGGCAGGTAGAAATTGAGGATTGCGACCGTGAGAAAACAGCTTTCAGCATAGGAGATGGGTTGTGGCAGTTTTCCGTGATGCCATTCGGATTATGCAATGCTCCAGCAACCTTTGAGCGCCTGATGGAGCACGTGCTGAGAGGTCTACACTGGAAAACGTGCTTAGTCTATCTGGATGACATCATTGTCATGGGTAAAAGTTTTAGTGACCATTTGGAACAGTTGGAAGAAGTCCTTCAGCGCATTGCTTCCGCGGGATTGCGTTTAAATCCAAAGAAGTGTTCATTTTTCAAGACGGAAGTCGCGTATCTGGGACACAAGGTGACAACTGAAGGCGTCAAGACAGACGAGGATAAGATAAGAGCAGTACGAGATTGGCCACAACCAAGAAGTATACATGATGTCCGAAGCTTCTTAGGGCTGTGCACGTATTACCGTCGCTTTGTTCCTGGATTCGCCTACGTTGCACGGAGTCTCCACAATCTCACTAAGAAGAATAGCGCTTTTGTGTGGCACAAGGAACAAGAGGAAGCTTTTCAGCGACTTAAAGAGCTTCTTTGTACTTCGCCTATATTAGCTTATCCGGTTCCGGGAGAAAAGTTCATCTTGGATACAGACGCTAGCGCATACGGAATAGGAGGAGTACTATCGCAGATTATTAATGGACAGGAAAAAGTGATCGCATACTATAGCAGAGTCCTCGCAAGGCCGGAAATGAACTACTGTGTTACCAGACGGGAACTGTTAGCTGTGGTTGAGTGCGTAAAACATTTTCACAAATACCTATATGGACAACGATTCCAGTTAAGAACTGACCATGCAGCTTTGAGATGGCTGCTCCAGTTTAAGCAGACTGAAGGACAAGTTGCACGGTGGATTGAAAGGCTGCAAAATTACGACTTCGAGATTGAACATCGTAAAGGGGAACAACATGGAAATGCTGATGCACTATCTCGACGACCCTGTGCTATAGAGTGTAAGCATTGCTCGAAAATCGAGAGATCCGAGGGAATAGTTGATATCAGATTAATGCAATTGCAACCCGATGACGAGTGGGAGTTCAGCGCAATAAGAAGAAGTCAATTGAACGATGCTGACTTAAAAAGGATCATAGGAGCGAAAGACGCTGGAGAGAGACCATCTAAATCCGGAATGGCGATAGAAAGTCCTGCGGCTAAGGCATATTGGGCGCAGTGGAATAGCCTTAAAATAATTGATGGAGTTCTGCATCGCGTATGGGAAAGCGAGGACGGGAATCATGCTCGCAATTTGATCGTAATTCCTAAATCCAGAATTTCATCTGTGTTAGAGGAATTCCACAATGGACCAAGCGGTGGTCATCTGGGTGTTACTAAGACGCTTGAGAAGATTAAGCAGCGGTTTTACTGGGTGAATTGTAAAGAATCAATTGCCGAATGGATTCGAAATTGTGGGCAGTGTATGGCAGCGAAAGGTCCGAAGACCAGAAGTCGTGGAAGATTACAGCAATATAACGTGGGTGCACCATTTGAGAGAGTGGCCATGGATGTGGCAGGTCCGTTTCCGATAAGTGACTCGGGCAACAAATATGTGCTCGTTATTATGGACTATTTCAGTAAGTGGCCGGAAGTCTACGCTGTACCAAACCAAGAGGCCAAAACCATTGCTGATGTTTTTGTGCAGAACTGGGTTGCTCGGTTCGGAGTACCTATGGAGTTACATTCAGATCAAGGAAGAAACTTCGAGTCCGCGGTATTCAGGGAGTTGTGTTGCTTGTTGGGAATTAGGAAAACGCGGACAACACCTTTGCACCCGCAATCGGATGGAATGGTCGAAAGATTTAACCGCACTCTGGAGGAACACTTACGAAAGGTGGTGGGAAAGTGCCAACGAAATTGGGATAAACACATCCAAATGTTCCTGTTGGCCTATCGCTCAGCTGTACATGAAACTACTGGCCAATCGCCGGCTAGGACACTCTTTGGAAGTGATTTAAGGCTGCCGTGTGATTTAGTATTCGGAAGAGGTGCTGCTCCCACAATGGACGAAGGCAGTCATTGGGAAACGCTGCGGGATGACATGGATAAGTTACACCATCATGTGAGGCTACATACCCAGCTTATGAGTGATAAGATGAAGGATCGGTTTGATCGTGCTGTGAACTCTGAAGGATTTAAGGAAGGTGACTTAGTACTTCTTTATAATCCGCAAAGGAAGAAAGGGATTTCTCCCAAACTTCAAGCATCCTGGGAAGGTCCATACAAGGTGGTTAAAAAGCTAAATGATGTGGTGTATCGTATACGGAAATGTAATACGGGGCAGGCGAAAATCAAAGTAGTTCATCTGGAAAGACTGGCTCCGTTTGGAACGAAGAAATTTATGTCTAATCGGGACGATCAGACTTAAGCGGAGGGCAGTGTGACGAACTTGAAAAGGCGCGATACTACTAGATATTTGTAGAGTTATTGCACCTGTTACTTTTCATACTTGTTGTTATTTGATTCGTTTAATTGAGTGTTCATAGATAATATTGAGTTTTCAGAAAAACGGAAAAATGTATGGGTAGTTGGAATTTTGAATTGAAAAATATAAGCTGGTTGACGAGCTTTATTCGACAATTTAGTGATCGAACTCAGATCTTAAGAGACTGGGAAAGGACGTAACAATTGGTGTTGGAAGAGGGATTGTCGAATAAAGTTTCGTAAAACAAGATCTTGGGAATGACGAAATTTAATGAACTTAAGATTCCGCAACTTAAGAAGGAGTTGGAACAGCGGGGCTTATCATCTGCTGGAAACAAAGCAGAGCTGCAAGCACGACTACGCGAGGCTATGGAGGCGGAGGGGGTCAGTGTGGACGAATACGTGTTCCATCTGGAAATTGAGGAGTTATCGACTAAAGTGGAAGGTAGGGCAGAAGCTCCAGGTCCATCAGCGGGTTTAGACATGAATATGATGATGACTGCAATATCACAAATATCGTCGCAGATGTCGCAACTGTCTTCTCAAATATCATCGGAGTTGTCGTCGCAGATAAAT
>NW_023469729.1:2932-5243 GCF_013731165.1 Rhagoletis pomonella | reverse complement strand
GGAAATGATATTTTAATTTATTTTACAATCAAATGTGCTGTACAGTAGACTGGGTCGAAAAAAAAAGTTGCTAATGTCCGCCCCTAAATTTAAAGATTATGTTGAGAGGGTTCTGGAAAAATTTTTTTTTTTTTTTTAACCCTCCGAAATACAGCCGAAATGGTTTTTTCGTTGTAACTTGGTTATTTGACGGCCGATTTTTAAAATTGATATGTCATTATTTTTGTCTTGAGAAGCTTCACTTTTCGTTCTTATGTCTTTTTAAGCTTTGAAGTCGCGTTCGCATGATAAGGGCAGAAACAAAATTTTACCCCCCCTAAAGTATATTTTTTTCCTTACCAAACGAAAGTACTTAAAAATTCAAGAAAATGTTGCCTTCAAACTATATTACTAAAATAATAAACAAAGGAGTTATAGCACTTTTAATATCACAGGTCAACATGAGTTTCAGATGTAAGTATAATAACACAGTACAACAAAAATTGATTTTTTTTATGCAACAGAGTAACCTAAATTTAAGGATTATGTTGAGAGGATTTCGAAATTTTTATTTTATTTTTTTTTTAACCCTTCGAAATACAGCCGAAAAGGTTTTTTCGTTGAAAGTTGGGTATTTGACGGCCGATTTTTAAAATTAACATGTCATCACATTTCCTTTTAAGCTATGAAGTCGTTTACCCATGGTTAGGTCAGCTAACAAAATTCGCCCCCACAAATTCCTCCAACAGTTTTCTTAGTTGGAAATTTAATCTCACTGCTTTCGTACCAATTTAGGTACATTTTTGCTACGATTTTTCCCAAATTCATACTCTTTGTTTTCGTCGCATCAGCAACCCGGGGAGTGCAAAACTGACGCTGTCAATAGCGAGCTAACCTCTTGTAATTTAATCATGCCAATAAATTTTATAAATTGTGGAAGTCAAAGTTGTTAACGCATTATATTGGCAAGCAGAAAGGACCTGGTGTTTGGCCAGGGGTGTTGGGGTCTGAAATTATGACTTGCACCAAATACCCGGTAGGTTGTCCACACTATAATAGTTAATGTTATAAACAAAAACATATATTTTCCTTATCAGGTTGTAAGTGGTTTTGAGGCTATTGCTATGGGAGTTATTCCTGAAAATATTGGCTCTTGGGAATTACGCAATGATCAGCGTTATTTATTTGATATGGTTTTGGCAGTAAATAATGGTGAATGCGATGAATATCTCGCTAGTAAGAGCCCCGGTCCCGTCAGTACAGCTCGGTGGCTTACAACAGCTTCCAGGTTACTTCGGGTATATGTTTCCAAAGAAAGCCCGTCAGCGGAGTTGCGAAACATGGTAGAGTTTGTTGTGAAAGTTTATGCACCATTCTGGTTTCTTGTAAAGAGCCAGCCACAAGCAATTCATGGAAGTAGACACGTTTTTAAGTATATTTGCTGGATACGCGAACTATCAAATGCTGTTCAAGCCATTATACGTTCAGCTATAGAAAATAATGCATATTATTTTCACCCAGAAAATGTATTATTAGCCATGATAACCGACGCTGATCCAGAGATACGTAATGATGGGTACGAAAAAATCAAAACAGCACGTCAATATCCACCAGCAGGGCTTCGCGTGTTCAAGGTCCCAAAGCGTGGCGTAATAAACTTTGAAAGTAAGTCGTATGTCAGCATGATCGATTGGAGTCAGTTTAAGATTACGGAACCCCCTTGTGTGCAGTTCTACCCAGATAGTGAACTTACAATGTTTCAATTTTCGGAAAATGAAGTGATAAATATCCCAGGTAAATATCTTCAAACTAAAAACTTCACGGGTCTTATAGTACTTTTAAATCATTTTTTTTTAGAGTTCCTCTGTCATTCCCAGAATACCGAACGGTTTGTGCGTGTTGTTAGTGAGTCTGCAAGTGCTGTCACTGATGAAAAGCGCCTGGGCCACATTTTTGCAAAATTAGAAAGCCGAGACCAATATAAAAGCCTTGATTCGCGCCAAAATTTGCTTAAGTAGCAATAAATATTGTAAGTGAAATAACTTTTTTGTTGATTATTTTAGTAATATAGTTTGAAGGCAACATTTTCTTGAATTTTTAAGTACTTTCGTTTGGTAAGGAAAAAAATATGCTTTAGGGGGGGTACAATTTTGTTTCTGCCCTTATCATGCGAACGCGACTTCAAAGCTTAAAAAGACATAAGAACGAAAAGTGAAGCTTCTCAAGACAAAAATAATGACATATCAATTTTAAAAATCGGCCGTCAAATAACCAAGTTACAACGAAAAAACCATTTCGGCTGTATTTCGGAGGGTTAAAAAAAAAAAAAAAA
>NW_023469729.1:0-2832 GCF_013731165.1 Rhagoletis pomonella | reverse complement strand
AAAAAAAAAAAAAAAAATTTTTCCAGAACCCTCTCAACATAATCTTTAAATTTAGGGGCGGACATTAGCAACTTTTTTTTTCGACCCAGTCTACTGTACAGCACATTTGATTGTAAAATAAATTAAAATATCATTTCCAGTGGCATGTTATGCACATCACAATTAGAAAAACAGCTGACAATAGGTTTGTTTCATTAAGCAATAGTTTTAAATATTTTTTAACAATTGTTACAAATTATCATGCTTTGGCTAGCAAAAAAGTTGATAAAATAAGATAAATTGAGATAGCAAAATAACATTTGATTTTTAGATAAGGTTTGGAAGTTTCTGCGGGATACATTTATACTTGTTAAACTGAAACAATGGTACTTATTGTATGTATTATGTATTTATATTATGATCCTTATTTTCATGTAATACTCCGCTCAAAAGAATGTCTAATAACCGCTTGAAAAGCTCATCTGGTCAACCTAGTGCCCAGTAGCCAAATTCAATAAAATGTGGCCAAATTTGATAAGAAAAGAATATTTCAGAGAAAGCTTGTAAAAAATAAAACTATATTTCATGATTTTTTAATAAACAAGTGCCGATTTATTGTGTGATGTATATTTTTTTCGACATGCTTCTACAAATTGAAGCACCAATTGTTTTTGCTCCTAATTTTTTGTCAATATTCGATTGTAATCTTTCATAAATTTAACACCCCGCTCAGCTGTGTCATTTACAACGAATAAATCTCGACAAAATTCGAGAGCGTCTATATAATCTTCGTTTTTTTCCCCATTCGGATGGATCCATCCGTAAGAAGTCAGAAGACAAACCAAAGGCAACGAAGAAATTTTTAGTTTTGTAGGACACGAAATCTCTAATAGTTTTGCCAATCAAGAGAACGGGATTTGAAATTACTCTATCTTCACTGAATTTTACGTTTGGCTCGACTGCTTGCAGTGCCTTCACCATTTCTCGTTTTTCCTCCACTGGCACATCATTATCAAAAAACGCTAAAGCTGTTGTCTCCGGCATTAATTACCATAAATGACTTGAAATTTTTCAAAACCGCATTGGATACCACTGCATCAGTTTGGGCGTACTCAATTGCATTTTGTAAAAATTTCAAATCTTGCATTGGAGCCTTAATGGGATTTGTGCACTGGTACCAAGCTTTCATATAAAGGCGAATGAGGAAAATGCAAATATCTCGTAAACTATTAAATTCTCTTGGCGTCAGTTTGAACTGTTCTCGAAAAAGAAATATCTTCAGGCAATAAATAGCTTTCGACATAAACCGCGCATGGGATGTTGGACCGCATGTTCGAAAATCACCACTAGTACCACCTAGAAAAGCAAATGCTAGCTGAAGCAGCTCCTTGTAATCCCCGCGAATCTGGACTTTCTGAAGCTCGTACGTACAAAAATGCTTTATGTCTTCCCACTGCAAATAACAAAATAACAAAATAGGAAAAAACATATATTTTTCAAAACATTTGAATGGATTTCTAACTGAACTTACCAAAGATGAGCTTCTACTACAATTATTCCCATTAAATTTGTGGAGTAGCAACCATTGAGACGGGGTAACCAAAATAATTTTTCCACATCATTTACAAGAAAACATTCGACATTTGCTATTTTGTTTGTCCGTAAACTATAGGATTAAGTTGTTCTTTAAAATGTCCACAGATATATATGTATATTTCTTCCTGGAAAATTGTATTCTTTATCCTGTAGAAATTTTATCTGTTATTTTTCTCTCTAAATTTATCCCTTTTTTATAAATTTTTTTGCAGTTTTCTGGTATTAAACCGCCAAGCCGTGATAATTCGTAACAATTGTTCCAAACTATTACAAACTATTGCTTAATAAACAAGCGGTTATTAGACATTCTTTTGAGCGTAGTATTACATGAAAATAAGGATCATAATATAAATACATAATACATACAATAAGTACCATTGTTTCAGTTTTACAAGTATAAATGTATCCCGCAGAAACTTCCAAACCTTATCTAAAAATCAAATGTTATTTTGCTATCTCAATTTATCTTATTTTATCAACTTTTTTGCTAGCCAAAGCATGATAATTTGTAACAATTTTTAAAAAATATTTAAAACTATTGCTTAATGAAACAAACCTATTGTCAGTTGTTTTTCTAATTGCGATGTGCATAACATGCCTCTGGAAATGATATTTTAATTTATTTTACAATCAAATGTGCTGTACAGTATCGATACGTTGCTTGAATCCAATGTCATTTACTAAATTTGCTATAACTTTTCTATTTTCAAATCGATTTGCATAAAATTTAGATCTATATACTTTGAAATCAAATAAGCTTTAACATAGCATAAAAACAAGAACAACAAGTTTGCAGCTTTTAGGTGTAATTCACAGTAGAATAACGATGCGACTTAAAATTGAGTCCGATTTCACTAATAAATTGGCAGATAACTCTTAAACTAATAATTTGATTGCAAAACATTGTATAGCAGGTTCGTAGGGATTTCAAAGACCTTTAATCTGGTAGAGATCTTTTTGTGGTGTGATAATCACAACCGGATATTTTTGGAAAAAATTGAAAATGCTGTTTTCTCAATTTGAAAAAAACGATAATTTCGCAAATTCTTAAAACCTATTCTACTTTTTTAATTTTTGACCTCATATTGAGATTGTGTAGGTTATTTTACATGGCATATGACTATAAAATTCACAACTTTCAACTATTTTGTTAAAAAATTTTTTCCCAGAATGCATATGGTTTTCTAAATTTTCAAATGCAACGCGCAAGTACTTAGAGTTATCATATTCGAATAAAATTTTGCACAGCTTATTTTT
>NW_023469728.1:0-5244 GCF_013731165.1 Rhagoletis pomonella | reverse complement strand
AGCTGGCGAGGCCTTGTCTCCAGTCTACTTTTGTGTGCGGCGGGCGGGCTACTTTTGTCCGCTCCGCCCTGTTTACAGGCCGTTGATCATGGTCGGAAAGGCCGAGCTTCCGATCCATGTTCCCGTAGTCGTTACTTTGTAAGTGAGGCAGGCGGAAAGTCCTAGTTTCCGCTCCACGCTATAGACGAACTGTTGGGCGAGGTCGGAAAGGCCGAGTTTCCGATCCCTGCTCCTATTGTCCTACGCGGTCGCGGAAATATACGAAGCCGTTACAATTGTACTAAGCAGTCATAGATATTGTGTAATTTTTCCGTTCACGGTTGCAGATATTAGTTTATTTAGTTAACTTGTTGAGCAATGTTTTCTTTATTACAAAAAGCGATTCAGATATGTCGATGCAATCATAATGCTTGTTAAAATCTTGGCATAAGCACCGAAAAGCATCATGCATTTCAAAGTTTGATTTACAAATACTCAACACAATAGGTTTAAAATGTCTCGTGGGTCTTGTAGGAATACAAAAATTTATCTCACTCAGTAAAAAGGGACTACTGACCATCCCGTTCATTAATTTAATTAAAAAAAAGAACACCAAGCATCTCTCTATGACTCTGAAGCGTCGGCAAATCTATAAGCTTCAGGCGATCCTTGTAGGGTGGGAGATTTTTAGACGAGTCCCAACATAAATTTTTGAGGGCAAATAACAGGAACTGTTTCTGCACTGATTCGAGCCTGTCACTATGAATTTGATAGCTAGGATTCCATACTATAGATGCATACTCCAAAATCGGTCTAACTAGAGAGGTAAAGAGAACTTTAGTGACATAAGGATCGTTGAACTCCTTGGCCCAGCGCTTAAGAAAAGCCAACAATCCTCTAGCCCTAATCACGCAGGAGTTTATGTGAGACTTGAATTCTAGTTTCGGATCCATAGTTACACCTAGGTCAATGAAATTGGTCACTTGCTCAACATTGTGGTCAGATATCATATACGAATTTGGATAGAACGATTTTCTAGAGAAGGTCATGAATTTACACTTTTTCAAATTTAGTGACATGGAATTTGCTTCACACCATTCGAAAATGCAGGTTAGGTCAGCTTGCAAATGCTCCCTATCTTCTGCAGTACTAATGTACTTAAAGAGCTTAACATCATCAGCGTACATTAAGCATTTCGAGTAATTCAACACCTTAGGAAGGTCATTTATAAATAAAATAAACAAGACGGGACCAATATGGCTGCCCTGAGGTACGCCGGATGTGACATGTATTGGCCGGGAGGTACAATTTTTAAAAATTACTCTTTGTTTCCTATCCACTAAGTAAGAAGAAAGCCAGCTGAGAAGAATAGGAGGGAAGCCAATTCGATCAAGTTTATATATAAGGGTTGAATGAGATACCTTGTCAAATGCCTTGCTGAAATCAGTGTAAATCACGTCCGTTCGAAGATTGTTTTTAAACCCATTAGACACATAAGTAGTGAATTCAAGAAGATTGGATACAGTTGATTTACCTTTGCAAAAACCGTGTTGCGATAGATCAATAGCAGAAGTAATAGAGTGAGATAGTTCTTCCGTAACGATTGCCTCAAAAACTTTAGCAATAGCACAAAGCTTCGCAATTCCTCTATAGTTCACGATGTTAGTCCTACTTCCATTTTTATAAAGTGGCAAGATAAACGAATCCTTCCAGGAAGATGGGAAGACACCCTGTTTTAGGGAAGCATTAAAAATATTTGCCAGAGGCTTATACAAATACTCTGCACAACTTTTAAGAACACTTGTGGGTATACCGTCTGGGCCAGCTGTATATGAAATTTTCAAACAATTCAAATGAATGAGGACGTCCGCAGCAGATATCGATGGAATTCGGATACAATCAAATGATGGCAGATCGAATGGGTAGCTAGATAGATTCGAATTCAGTTGGGAAGATGTAGAACTGGCAGAGTAGTTTGACTCGAAGAAACCAGCAAACATATCGGCAATAATATTTTCGTTACTGGAAACTAAGTCATTTAACTTCAATGTTGAGGGATAACCGTTAGTCTTACGCTTAGTGTTCACAAATGCGTAAAACGATTTGGGATTAGAAACTATATTGAGTCGAACCCTGTTAATATAATTATTGTAACACTTTTTGTTCAATACATTGTATTTATGCCTAAGAATGGAGTACGCGGAGTAGTGAGAAGACAAGCCAGATTTTTTAAAAAGCTTAAATGCTTTGGATTTTTGATTTTTTAAGCGTTTCAATTCGCCAGTAAACCACTGAGCGTTAGACGTTACGTTAGCTTCCTTAACAAGAGGAATGATTTTACTGAAAATGTGGCGTAAGGAATTGCTAAAATGTAAGGCACTATCTTCAGCATTCCCATCATACTGGGGCCAAGTTATCTTCGATATCTCTAACCTAAGTTTATTATAATCTGCTGTTTTATATGAGTAACGCTCCGCTCTTGATTTTTTACTGATAAAGCAACATGAGTTGCGTGAATTTATCAAGGACAATTCTAGTGGTGGGTGGTGAGAATCAACAGGGGTAATCAAAGCATAGCTAGGGGCTATTGTGACGTTGGAAACATCGTCCACAAAAACTAAATCCAGACATTTACCTAAGTTATTACTAACAGAGTTGATCTGGTAAAGACTAAGATCTGACAGATCGTTCAAAAATTGATTGAAGAGATCACGAGAGGAATTTGGTACTAGAATACCATCTATTAGATCCCAAGAAACACCCGCAAGATTGAAGTCACCCAGGACAATAACAGTATCGGAGGGCTTCACCATGGCATGTAGAGAGAGCAGTAAGGAGGAGTGTTTTAAATAAACAGAAAGGCTCGAGTTAGGTGGTATATAAGCAGCAACAAGATAAACGCTAATAGAATGATATCTTATTCGAACGCAGAGGAATTCAACTTCATCGGTGTCAGTGAACTCAATTTCTTCAGAAGAAAGGTCAGTCTGGACAGCGATTAAGACGCCTCCACCTTTTTTATTTAAACGGTCGTTTCGAAACACTTCATACTTAGGACACAAAATTTCCGAGTTGAACACATTCGGCTTGAGCCAGGTTTCAGTAAACACCAGTACTTTGAAGTCAAAATCATAGGACTGCAAGTGTAACCTTGATAGCTTTGTGTTCAAACCTCTCACATTTTGGTAGTAAATGCTAATGGTGAGGTTACTTATTAGTTTTTTGATGCCGAGGTGGAAAGCGGAAGTTGAGCCAAATTTTGCCCTTGCGGTCTAGATCTAAATTCAAATTCGCGAATGAAGGCACCGCTTGGCCAAAAAGATGGGCTCATTACTCTATCAAAGCAGTCTTCGGATATGTCTATTTTAAAAGAAGAAATGCTTCTTTCATACGAGAATCTGAACTTGCGTACATGCAACTCATTTGCTATCAGCCTGGAAGTTAAATACCCCTTCACATCATCGACAGTGGTATCTTTTGAAAACCTAGATATAAAGACCGATTTTTTGGAAGGGACAACGATTAAATCCCTCGGGACGGGGTTAACGCAATCGGAAACGGTTTCAGATGTGGTAGGGGGTTGCGGAACAGGGGGTTGCGGAACAGCTGTCAACTTTTTGGAAGGAGCAACGATGGCTTCGGATGTGGTAGGGGGTTGAGATGTAGTTGTGGAGTTTTTGGAAGGAGCAACGACTACTTGCATTGGAACGGTGTTGACGCAATCGGAGATGGCTTCAGATGTGGTGGAGGGTTGAGATGAAGCTGTTGAACAGGAATTTAGTGAGGCTCCAGTAGAAGAAGGACGTGGTTGGGGAGATTCAGTCAGCCGAGGAATCGGTGTGTTAAAGCTTATGAGTTCTTTGTTCATAGCTGGAGTCAAAAGTGGGCGGTTCTGCGGAAGATCCAGGTCCACAGTGATGGGATTCAACACAATATTTTCCACGCCTCTCCTACGTCTATTCATGTATATGTTTTTATAAAATTAAATAAATTAAAAGTTAAATTATATGAATTGTACTTTTATATCAGTTAGCATTTCGGATCTTCATATATGCATGACCATTTGTTAAATATATTTTATTGAGTAGTTAATATTGCTTTAATGACATAAAAAAATCCAAAAACTCAAAAAGCATGTGTTCAAGTTCGCTTCTTGTACGAGTATATAGTGTATGTATATATAAATATATATAATATATGTATATAGTAGGTAGTAAAAATGCATGTTAGTTGAAAAGAATTCTAAAATTGGTAAAAAATTCATATAATAGTTTTGATCAATTAAAAAAAATATGAAAATTGTTTATATTGTATTAAGTTATATGAAAATTCTTGTTCGAAGAAACATACTACATACATATGTATGTGCCAGTGTATGCTCTCACTGCAAACCTTATGAAAATTATGTACACATGCAATTGGCAAACTCCTTGGTGATTTGTCGTCGGCATTTCAAAGAGGCTTTTGGTCGAAAAAATCTATTTTTTTTCTTTTTGGTAGCTGCTATGCTATTTACATATAATGCAACAAACCACAATTTTCTAGCTGCTTTAGTTTTTTCACAATTTCACTTTAAACATGGACACATTGACAAAAAAAAACGTACAAATGCAATGCACTTGTTAACTTCAAGGTGTTTTCTTGAAAAGTTATTTTTGAGTTTTATGAACATTATTTTGAGCAAATGTGTCGCATGCAGGGTACGAAAATAAACTCTATTGTACGGTACTATTTCGTTTCGTTTATTACTTCAACAGTTCGGTACAATACGAAAACAAAACGGCTGAGTTCACTTTGGCGATAGTACACTACAGTAGTTTAGTAGTTACAGACGAAACAACAAACGAAATGAATCGTGCAGAGAAAAATATATGTATGTATGTACACATATCCAATAACTAAACACAAAACAAATAGCTGCAATGAATAAAAAAATAAAAATGTTTTTTAATTGAATTGGATATGAAAATTTACAGAAAAAAATATTTTTCACGTAATTGAAACGTTTGTGATATCACCCTATGGCACAATTGTCACAAACGAAAAGCAAACGTTTCTAGTTGGGGAAAATGACAGTGAATCTTACAAATTGTTTCTGACTATGTACAAAACTGTACAAAACCACAAATGATATGATGATCGATGAGCAAATGGGAATTGTTTTGTACAGTTTATTTTCGTTCTCTGGTTGCATGGTCATTTTCCACTGCAATACTCGTATTATATGTAATTAATGGGGCATATTCATAGTCAAAATAAAGTCGA
>NW_023469727.1:0-5247 GCF_013731165.1 Rhagoletis pomonella | reverse complement strand
ACGCGTTGGTGATGACGAATATCGCAGACGATTTAACGATGAGCTGTATGAGCTTTACAACGATATAGACATAGTGCAGCGAATTAAAATTCAGCGGTTCCGCTGGCTTGGCTATGTCGTTGGAATGGACAGAAACGCTCCTGCTCTGCGTTGGAAAGACCAGGTGGAGAAGGACTTGGCTTCACTTGGCATTTCCAATTGGCGTCAGTTAGCACAGAAGAGAAATGACTGGCGTGCTGTTTTGGACTCGGCCAAAATCGCTTAGGCGGTTACAGCGCCAATAAAGAAGAAGAAGTATTTGTCTATAATAACTCGAGTTGATGTTTTTCAAATTATGAAGTTTCGTTGTTGCCTTTAGTTTCATCACTTCCGCTTTGAAAGAAACTGCGAATATGCTAATAATATGACTCAAATACCGTATAATTAGCTAAATAAAAATTTCCTTAAAAACAACTTTAATTCTTATTGAAATAACTAAAAAAATAGCAAAACTTTAGTTTTAATTGAAAAAAAGAAAAAAATAAAGCTATAGTTTTTATTAAAATAACTATAAAAAAATTTATTGGTAGATATTTTTTAGATTTGGTAGATTTTTCTCAAGTGGATGGTAAATATTTTTTTTCGTCAGTGGCAACCCTGGTTCCATTGTCACTTTTTCGTCGCCATATTGGGTAGGTTCAGAAGGCGCAGAAGTTGAGCGCAACCGTTGCTAAAAAAATCAGTGATCATAATGCGCCTTCTGAACGGCTTGATACATTAGCTGTCAAATTCAAAACACACAACATGTTGTCTCAAATGATCATAAAAATATTACGATCATCTAACACGCAACTGTTCAGTTGATCAGAAGTGAAAACGACGCTTTCAGAAGGTGCAATCGCAACAGTTACTGAGCTGTTGCGCCTTCTGAACATGCCCATTAACAACCTGACAATTAAGCAGATTGTGACATTTCGTCATTGTGTACAAATACAAGTGAGATATCTTAGCAATAGACGTCACCCTGGGCCACAGCTGCGATCATCTGTTTTTTAGAGTTGCTTATTTTGGTCTAAACTGCGCTCTTTTGACCTGAGTTGCATTAAATAGTCTCTTAAAACTTGGTAGTATTTGTTGTTCAAATGGTAACATATATGTCCAAAAACTTGAAAAATATTAGATGATTGCTTTTTAAAAATGCTATTTATAAAATTTGGGTTTGATTGCGACATTAGAAATATTCAGAGAGCGTGTGTGAATCGGTAACAAAGTTCGCGTCGAGTAAATTTTTGACAACTATGAGGTGAATTAAATTTCAGTACCTCATGAGGCTAGTGAAATTTTTGACAAATGCATAGAAAATTTTGACAATCGCAAAGATTGTTTATGTGTGTAATTTTTCGTTAAATAAAAGCTTAAATAGATGAATTGCAATCAACGATGGTAAATGCTTTCTTAAAATATTCATTTCACTTCAATTTGTAATATTTTATTCCAAATAAATCTGCGGTTATCAAAAATTTACTGCTGTCAAAAAATATTTCATTTCACACAGCAGATTGGCAAAACTGTCTCTCCATAGTAAAAATATTATTCAGCAGCTTTCCCCATAGAACTTTGTTACCGATTCACACACGCCCAGATTATAAAAGTTTTTCACATATGTTTTAAGATTTTAAAGCTTTTAAAAAGTACGGTAGAATGCAACAATATGCTTGAATTTGTTTGCTTCTTCGTCAGCTTATTCGTTTGCAGACTAGAAAAATGGCGAACATCCATCAAAATACTGATTCAAATTACACATCTTTCACTGGACACACAAATGGGTGCGCGCAGCAAAATTCAGCCCTAATGGTAAGTTAATTTCATCGTGCGGCGATGACAAGTTAAGAATTTGCGATACATTTTCAGGCGAATGTGTGCGAACGTTCACCGAGGGAAGAGGTATGGGACGACAGCTGGCATGGCATCCAGACGGTAATCTGGTGGCTTTAGCATTAAGTTGTAACCGCTTTAAGATATTTGACATAGCTGAAGGCGAGCTAATACAGTGCATTCGTCGCCGGAGAATGATGTTGCATTCACCCAAGTGGAAATTTCTTGGTGACTGGCGGCGATGACGATACAATAAGATTGCTTGATTTATTAGAAGCTCGGCCAATTTATACACGGTAGTAGTGCACTTTAGCGGAACCATATAATATAAATTTTTTCCTGTATTCAACAGTTGCTCGTTTGGAAATCTAATTTGCATACATTTGATGCCAATAGCTCGCAACAAACAAGCCAGTTCTCAAAGAGCCCAAATTGATTTTAGTCATGCAACAGCTCCACATAACTCCGCCATAGACACACCAGTTGCTGGAGTACCAAAAAGCTGTGATGACAGTATTTTAATTGATCCACTACAATCGGTGGCATATGGAATGCGTGATGGAAATTTTCTGGTGCTTGATAGCCAATATACTACAAGAGTGAAACGCTGTGATAGTATTTTTTTCTTAAATTTCCATCTTTTATTTGCAGTTACATTAAGAAGCTCATAGAGGACAGAGCGGTTGGTGAGGAAGGTGTCGAGTTACTGCAGTACTGCAACTGGGAAAATCCGCATTTCGCACGTGCCCTACTCATATGGGATAGTAGCTTATGTCAAAAGGCTGGTTTTAGTATAATGCGGCATTCGCAGCATACCCTCACTGGCGCCGAGCCGTTGAAGAAATTTTGGATAAATAAACGTGCAAGAAATAGTTCCGATACTAGCACGTCCATATTCTTGTTAAGGGTCTTCAAAAAATTCCTTGTGTTGTAAATAATAAAGGGAATGCCGGATTATACTAAAGCCAGCTTCACGACATAACCTACTATTCCATACGAACACAGAAATATAAATGTATCTAAAACTGAATAACTCAAATCAAATTGGATTGCATTTGCATAATATACCTAATATTGGAATCTGTTTTGATCGTAAAAAATACAACTTGCAATCATTTAGATTAGGGATGCACAGCAGAGGTGCACGCAGTCGACGTCGTGGGCAAACTGCGCGCACGCGAGCGTGCTAGGCGAGGTGAAGTGAGCTGTACGGAGATGGCATCGTATACATATTAACCACTACACACTTATTTTCAAGTAAAAATGCGTGTATGTATGTGTACTTTTGCGACAACTGAGCCAGTGTGGCATCAGACCACCATAAAAAGCCAATTTTTCCAAAACAAAAGTGCCAAGTTTTTATTATCATGTTTAATAATTTTTTTGATTCAGTAAAAAGTGTATATACATATCCATTTCCTCACGTTTTTATTAATAAATTAATTTCAATATATTTATAACAACGCAAAACATATTTAATTTACCTATTCCTCACATTTTATTCAGTAAATGAATTCCATCTTAATGTAGAATATTAGTGTATAGTGTGCATTCGGTGTGCTTAAATTAAAAAAGCATCACTAAATACCGCACCAAGCATTGAATTCCAATTATTTTGGCTTTTTGGTTTCCCAAAAGCACTAAATTTAGTGCAAAATGCACGACATTGGCAACAGTGAGCTGAGCACATCAATGCTCAAACAGTGATGCCAGACCAAGTATTGAGTAAATGCGCTATGTATATTTTTCTTTTAAAGCAAAAGTTCTAATTGGCGAGGGGATTGATTTTTGGTTCTTATAGAACACTGATAAGATTCACAAACTTATCTTGGGACTTAATTAAAATAATCAACATTATTTGTAGACGAATATATTTGTGTTCGTATGAACTAGTAGCTTATGTCGGGAGGCTAGCTCTAGTAAAATGTACCATTTCCTATATTATTTAAACCACAAGGAATTTTTTTATGAAACTTTATACGAATATTGACTTGCTAGCATCGCCATTAACATTACCGTCTTTTACGTTTATTTTCCAAGAGTTCTTCAACGACTCGGCGCCAGTGAGTCTTTCGCAATCGTATGCTGCGAATGGTTCATTATACTAAAGTCAGTCTTCCGACATAAGCTACTATTCTATACGAACACAGATATGTATACACCCTAATAGGCTTGTAAAATGCCCAATACCCAAATCCCTCGCATGAGTTATTATCGGTAAAAAATGGGGTACGCTCAAATCTGGCATCGCTGCAGCAAGTACAGCGCCAGTGAAACAGTGTTACATATGTGCTGATTTGGGCATCCCTAATTTAGATTATAGTTTTGAAAGAAATTGATTGCAATCGTAAATTGTGTAAAAATTGTTAATAACAATCTGCCTTAAATTTATTTTCCCCATGTAACGGTTATAAAATACGTTAAATCCGCACTATCTGCATTAACTAATGGCTGAATTCAGTAAGCTGTCTCTAGTCACTAATAGAGACTTTTCGTGGTGAAAATCGATTTTGAGACTAATTGGTATTCAGTAAGCTGTCTCACATCTCTAGGCTCAAAAAAAGTCACTAATTTGTCAGCTGGTTTTCAAGAGGTCACAAAACGAAAATATACAATCAAACAAAGGAAAATTATGGAGGAAGAGATAATTGCTTTCTATTTTATCCTAAAAAAACGTGAAAATGAAGCGAGGTAATATTTGTGTAGCCCCAATTTTGGGTACTGTGTAGTTATTTACCCAACGATATCAGATTATTGTGTCCAAGGTCTAAATTAAAACGAAGCTCTAAAATTTCCGAGCAATTTATTGAAAAATTCGGTTTGAAATATGCACGTTTTGTGAATTGTTCGCAAAATTCTGTGGATCGCGTAGCCGGAGTTGGACTGATTAGGCTTATTTTTTTAGCGCAGCCGAAGGCCACCAGCGCGGAAAGAGGTTCTACACAAAAATACTGTGGACGGCGTAACCCTAGTTAACATTTTGTGTGTCAAACTGCTAATTTTATTCCATTTGCAAATGGATCCCCAGGGGTTAAGAGTTCGATGGGCAGGTATGACTCCGCCCACTTACCCAAAACTCGTGGGCAAATAACAAAACATTACCCACAATTTTTAGTAAATACAACTATATAAATGGAAATTTGCTTATGATCTAGGAATGTCCGCAGGCGAATTCTGGCAAGCTTGCGTGATACGGAGGATCCATTTTTGCTGCAAGAGGAGATTTTCAGCAGATTTCTTAGATTTCCGAAGTCGTTGTGCTGGGACCTAATCCAAGAATTAAAACCGCACGACAACTACAATCGGAAATCTAGAATTCCGTTGGAGCTTCGAGTAAGGATACTGCCCATACAAAAAGATATATATGCTTCACTAATTACTGCCTTCAATCTA